>NC_089743.1:13323697-13353697 GCF_040412425.1 Macrobrachium rosenbergii | reverse complement strand
AGCTGAAAAAATCTGGTATCAAGCCATTTCATGTTATCAGCAAGCCCAACATCACTCAGCAACAGAGAGAAGACCGTGCATGGTTTTATGGTTCATTTCTTAAAGATTGGGATGAAGCTGACTTTCTCCATGTTGTCGCATCAGATGAATTCTTCATTTACACAGTCAGGAAGCCAAATCATAAAAATGACATCATTTGGGTTGCAAAGTTGGATGATATCAGCGATGATGTGCGCTATCGCCAAGTTATGAAATTATCTGAATGTTTGGGAATTTTTCTCTGTTTCACAGCCAAACAGTTAATGTGGATCATCAAAGAAAAATGACAGACATGGAATGGTGAATACTTCAGAGAAACTGTGCTTATTGGTGGAGTATTTCCTTTCCTCAGAGATCCTGAAAATGTGTTATCTGTTGAAGTCACATTTCTGCATGATAAGGCACCATGTTTCAAGGCTCTTCAGACACTGGAGCTGCTTCGAAACAGTGGTATTGATTTCTTCTCGTCAAGTGAATTTCCAGGCAGCACCCCTGACCTTAATGTGTGTGAAAACATTGGTAGTATCTTAATGGATCGTGTTGAAGTGCGCACAGTGAACTGTGATGGTGTACCAAGCCTCAACGACCTGCGAAGAGAGGTGACCGAAGTGCTCAGGGAAATGGAGTTTCAGTCTCAACTTTTATGCGATTTGCTGAAATCGAACCCCTCAAGAATGCAGGCTGTGGTACAGGCAGATGGAGGCCACACAAAATATTAAATACTCAGAGAGAAACTTAAATAAATACTTGTTCTGAATTACTTTTGTTTTTGTCCATATCAATTTTAGTTTATGCTGTAGAGGGCTCTAATTTGAAACACTCTGTATATATATATATATATATATATATATATATATATATATATATATATATATATATATATATATATATATATATATATATATATATATATATATATATATGTGTGTGTGTATCAGTAATCTTTCTTTTAACTCGAAGCGTAAATTATTCTTGGATTGTATTTGTTAACGCTGATCTTCAACACAGTATATATATATATATATATATATATATATATATATATATATATATATATATATATATATATATATATATATATATATATTTACATATATTTAGTGTTGAAAGTCAGTGTTGACAAATGCAGCATCCAAGAATAATTTCTCTTTCGAGTTAAAAGAAAGATTACTGATGTGTGCAGAGAATGAATTTAGAGGATTAAAACAGCTTATCTAAGAAAAGAGGGGTTTTAGAGACAGATTATGTGTGGACATAAATGGATGCAGGTTTTTCCGAGGAGGATTGAATTTAAACATTAACACATTCACTTTTGAGACGGTAACGTCAGCAACTACAAGTCCCAATTAAGTATATAAAGAAATAAAATGAATCTAGCAGGGGCATAAAATGTTGTGATGACAGGGAAGTTTGATAAAGATTTGCCATCTGTGTCAAGAGTACAGTAATATTTGAGGAATTATTTTCCGAATTTTATCTCCTGTAATATATATATATATATATATATATATATATATATATATATATATATATATATATATATATATATATATATATATATATATATATATATATATATATATATATATATGTATATATGTATATATATATATATATATATATATATATATATATATATATATATATATATGTATATATATATTAAAGCTACGCGTTCACTAACCTCTTTTTCCGGTTATTGGACCTTCGGATTCCACAATAAGCTGTAGGTCCCGTTGCTAGGTAACCAATTCGTTATTAGCCACGTAAAATAAAGCTGGTCCTTCGGGCCAGCCCTCTCTAGGAGAGCTGTTAATCAGCTCAGTGGTCTGGTTAAACCAAGGTATACTTAACTTTCACAAAAGAGGCTTTAAATCTTCTTTAGTGCAGTGTCCCCGTGTTCATGTTATTTTGACTTTGTAATAAATTATGTTTTTGAGTTCTGTTTCCAGTATTATGTCCGTTGATAAGTAGACTGAATTTCATGTTTATTTAGGCTTTTCTGTGGAGGGACAGATGAAGTATATATATATATATATACCCTACATTTCTGAGTGCTTTCCTTTTTATTATCTTGTATTTCCTGTTTTTTATGGAGCATTTCATTTAAAGAACAATCCGATCTTTTCCAGCCGTATCCTTCTTTGTCTTTTAAATTGACCTCTTTCTTCATTTTCTTTATTGGTTTAGCCAAATCTGATTTCGTTGCCACATTTTTTTTTCATCGTTTTGGTGAAATACTGGTCATAGAGCCTGCCGTCAATCAATTTTATATCTAGTGATTACCATGATATCTCTCTCTCTCTCTCTCTCTCTCTCTCTCTCTCTCTCATTGACGGCCACCATTTTCTATCTTCGTATGGCTCGATTCTCTCATATTCTGTTGTTTTCGATATCTATTATTTTACCAGAATAATTTTCCATCAGTGTATGATTCAGTCATATTTGTTCCTTCGGCTGTTTGTTCTTCAGTCTTTTATGACTAACGTTTCTTTTTCCACTTTCTTTGTCTTTTCTACGCAGTCGTTCTTATACACAATGTGACAGAGAATTGACGTTGAAGAGAATCCTCTCAAGGCAGTGTTCTCAATGACGTCACTTGGCCATTCGAGGGCCGGGAGTCGAGTGATCACGATGTATTGTTAAATAAATCGAGTGAAAAGTCCTCTGAACTTATGATGTAGGTTTTCCCCTTTTTCTATTTCTCTTTATACACATCTTCCTGTTCTTCGCAGCTTTGTTAGAAGGTCGATCTTAGTCGTCCTTTACATCTGTTTTGTCTCTCGGCATTAAAGCAGATTTGAATGGCTTATCCACGCTGGGCCAGACGGAACATGCCCGGTTCAGCCTCTTATACACACACACACACACACACACACACACACTTCTTTCCGGTTCCCCCTCTTGTTATTTCTGACTCTGCTTTTAATCCTTGGAAAAACTGAGTCCTTCCTCTGTTCAGAAATGCTTGTGTATAAATTATACAATTAAATTTCAAAAAGTAAGCACCGCGCACGTAAACACTGAAGTCTGCCAGTGTTATTTCTAAGGTGCAAATAGAAACCGTATTCAGTGTTCAAAAACGTGTCTTGGATGCTTTTATTTTTGCTAGTTTAGGAAGATTGTCCATCTCTTAATAAAACCGCAAATGAATCCGTAAGTGTCATTACTTCTAATAACTTGATTTTCTTGCTGATATTACTTATGAAAGATTTTTTCTTTATTGATGTATTTTCATTCATATTCATGAAAAGCCAGAAGACGGCGACCAGCCTGGTGAGGTTAGATGTTTAAATAAATAATAAGTCAATAAATATTATAAAATAATCAAGGCCAAAGATCATTTCAGACTGTCGCAGATTCTTTTATTTTATCGAACACGCGTAATGTTTTGCCGTACTTGACAATGCTCAGTCTACTATATCCCCAAGTGTTTTCAGTTCGAGTGCTGGGCTGATGCTAAATTAATGTGAATTAGTTATACGCTACGAGCAAAAATATCGTGATATTATCTAATCAGGTTACAAGTTCTTCTTTTTCATTTTTGCACTAGAAATAGTGCTGTTAAGCAAGAAATATAACTTTCTTTAATTACTGTATCTAAGAAGGTAAGAATTTTCATATTAATAATTTCTGAAAACTAGCATTATGATCTTTGAAATAGTAAGCGAAAATTTGAATTCACGGAATCATTGATATCATTTTCCCTCAGTGTTCCTCACTCTTCATTTGCTCGATATTTTTCTCCATTATTTTTCGTCGTCGTCCTCCCCTCCTCCTCCTCCTCCTCCTCCTCCTCCTCATCTCCCTTCACGGTTTGCCACTTTTTTTCTGTCAACTTTCTCTTCCTCTGTCCATCCTTCTAAATTTACTCGAATAGTTTTCTTCCTTCGCTTGCATTCATTTTCTTCCAATGCTTATTTTCCTCTCCTCTTTCTTCCTTTCAGTTTTTCTCTCACTTTTCATAACATTTTCTCTCGGCCCGTTTTTAAGACTTCCGAACACCAATCATTTCTTGGAAAGGCTCCTGGCTCCCTATACCTGCCCCCTGCCCCAACCCTCACCCCTCACAACCTGCCCCACCCCACCCCCACCCCATCTTTACCTCCTTATACACATACCCTATAGTTCTGCTTCCTCTTTCCCTTTCCGGATTCGGAAAAAGACTTCCTGCATTTATATCGGATTTTATTGCTCTCTCTCTCTCTCTCTCTCTCTCTCTCTCTCTCTCTCTCTCTCTCTCTCAGGAATATTGAAATATTGATGCATCGGAAGCTTGCCGAAAGGAAGTAGTTTTCTTTTATTCTCTCTTTGATGAAAAGGGGTCTAGAGGCTAAAATTTCAAAGGAAAATTGTAATATATCCGTCGAGGTGTTATATATGAAGGCATATGAGCATTTGCTAGTGTGTGTGTTTGCGTGTGTGTGTGCATGTATTTTTCAGTGGAAGTGACAAAATGTGTGTGCGTGTGTGTGTGCATGTGTTTTTCAGTGGAAGTGATCGAAAAATAATAAGCCCATCTGAAACATTTTTTTTATTCTATATAATTTTTTCCTAAGTCTTATGTATCATTGTATAAGGAATTTAACCCTTTAATCCTAAATGAGATTACTCGGCTCTCTTATTTTCAGTCTTTCATGCCTGAATTATCTTATTTTCAGTCTTTCATGCCTGAATTACGAACATTTCTTCCCATCTCTGCGCACTTTCACTTTCAAGAAAGTCAGGTTTCCTTTTTTGGGGCTTTATCCATCGCATGTAGGAAATGATTCCGTTTCTCCTCGCATCATAGACTTCACCACTTTTCCGTATTTACGTCTCCTGTTGCATCGGCGAAATGAGCCTTTATAAAACCCGATCCTGCATCACGCGCTGAACTCTGGGAAACTCTGGCGAGGCCCTCGGAGATGGCTCGAATTTCTCTTCCAAAGTTTACTAGCGGAGAAACCCCCCCCCTTGGTCTGGTCCTGCAGGAAAAACAAGAAGATAAAAAAAAAGACCAATAGTTGACATGTAAAGAACGGAGGAAAAAACTTGGAGGAAAAATGGAGAAACGGTGTTTTTTTTTTTCGGCGGCGTATTATGATCCCTTTTTGCAAAAGGATACTTGCTGAAAAGAAAATACCATTATATGTGAGGAAGAAAATATATATATATATATATATATATATATATATATATATATATATATATATATATATATATATATATATATATATATATATATATATATATATATATATATATACATATATATATATATATATATATATATATATATATATATATATATATATATATATATATATATATATATATATATATACAGACAGATAGATAGATAGGTAAGTATATCTGTTTGTGCGCATAAAAGAACACTGAATGGTCCTTTCTCTTGAACTGCCTTACTTTTCTCCTTAGCTCATGCATTTGCAGATTGACACCCCACCGTTTCTATTATCTATACAGTAGAGCACCATAAATATTTAAGCCTTAGATTGTTTTAGCTTCCAGCATTTAAATGTAATTTTCCCCATTTTAAATTTCGCTAATCGTCATCGAATTTGTCATACGTCATGCAGAGGTTTAGACAAGTCAAACCTCTGCATGACGTATGACAAATTCGACGACGATTAGCGAAATTTAAAATGGCAAAATGATTTCCTTACCGTGCTCTCTCCAATGATCTAATTTACAGCAAAAACCCATTTTCAAATGTAAAATACAGTCACTTCCATCTGGAATGAAGTTTGACTTGTCTAAGCTTCATTCCAGATGGAAGTGACTGTATTTTACATTTGAAAATGGGTTTTTACTGTCAATTAGATCATTGGAGAGAGCACGGTAAGAAAATCATTTCCTTCATGTGGAACAACGAGTGATTATGTCCTCCGTGGGGTAACAGATGCTTCTTGAAGCGAAGCACGCGATGCGCTGAAATCATTTGAAAGCATTCGGTAGATACAGCAGCAGTCCGCCAAAACGTGATAGAAAGCACATTTGTATGTAAAAATATGCGACGTTAACCTAGTTGGACTTGAGGTCTGACCCAGAGTGACCCAGATTCTATCAAATAGCCAATGACTCTTAACTATCTGGTGTGGTTGTGATAGAAATACAACCAGGCATGTTGATTCTTTGGTGGAATATTGATCAAACATTTCCAGCAGTAATGTCATCATTTCTCTCTCTCTCTCTCTCTCTCTCTCTCTCTCTCTCTGAGAGCATGATACGGCGATCAGTCAAAATCTCAAAAAGAAACGTAAAACAAGGCAAGAATTACGGGAGCAGCCACTACCTGAGCAACACCACTGGTTTAAAAGCAATATTTCAATTTCTTTCGTCTCTATTTTTCTATTCTTACTGCTTTGCTTTATGAAGATAACATCTGTCACGAAGTTCAACCAATTAGGAGAAGCTGCGTGTCAGCCCTGAGCTTATAAATGACCTCTCCTGCAATGGCATCTGACAAATGAACCCTTGCGCTTAATGGGTGCAAGGGCTAAAGTCCCATTGCTCGATTGCCGCCGCCACCAAGAAGCTCCGTACGAGACACTAATCACCATTGAAACTTCGTCTGTATTTCGTTTTGTTTCGTCTCGCTGCATTCGAGTTTCGGACTCGTTCTTCTTCTTCTTCTTCTTCTTCTTCCTTCGCTCCTCTCGCGAGTGTTTAAGTCTGCCGGTCTCACTCCCTCCCTCGGTTTCCCTGCAATTCTTTTTAATGGGTTTAGTTTTTGTAGAGGTTATTTTGCATGCAATTAACTATTTCCATACCCCTCTCCCCACTTCTCACTACAACACCCCCCACACCCCCTTCTTGTGCTTTAGTACCTCCCACATCGTCTCCACAGACATTTACTGTAGCTCTTCGTAACTTGCTCATATTTGGCCGTTTGGTCTAGAGCGAGTACAGTACAACCATTTCCCCCAACTACTGCAGCACCATGATATTGCTGATAGTTTAAAATTTTAGATTGCTGAATGCACTTGTTTCGGAATTTTAGGCATATACCTGAATATTCACCCATTTCCCATTTGGTGATTATTCTTTCAAGTTTTTCATTTACTGATTTTTTCTTATTTCTCCATGCAAGGGAGAGAGAATGATCGAGAATTTAGTAGTGCAGTTTGGCCTTCATTGTTTCCGATCTCCCAGTTACACATTCTTTCACACAAGCGTATGTTCGTGTTTTAGTAATGTTGCTATCATGGAGAGCGTAAGCTCACATTCTCATACGTGGCGCGTGGTTTTACATCCGTGTACTGTATCTGCATACACACACGCGGGCGTGCTTGCAGCAACTAGCAGGCAGTTAAACGAACGAAGGAAGTCTTACATATTTTTTCCCCCCGTTCAGCACATGGAAGCATTGACCCCAAAAGGCCAAAACACAAACGAGCAAGAAAAGTATTTTTTGTTTGCCTTCCAGACGGCGCTGAAGGTCCGCCTAACGAAAGCTCACAAACGATTTCCTTTTTATCACTGTAACTCATTTTCCTCCTCTGAGTGACGTCTTGTTTTATGGAATCCCTGTGAACATTTACAGTCTTTTGGGCATGGTATTTTTCAAGCTTGTTGTTTGGCGTATTTTTATCATTATAAGGCGACCTTTGAACATCAGCTCTCCGTGTGCATATCGTTTCGGTTTTTCGTTTTCCCTCTTTCGCTGGGAAGGGTGGGTCGTGTTTCTTGTCATCTTTCTTCATATCCCTTCCCTTTATCTTTGGCTTCACAGTAGAACGGAAAAGAACTCTTGTGTTTTTCCTGCGTTTTTTCTTCACTAATGAGCATTTTACCATGAATTTTAGATAGATAAATAGATACCGCAAGTGTCAGATTTGTTATGCAGAATTATACTCAAAGGCTGTTAAGAGAATAGGCTGAACTGTCATTGGGTAAATGTAACTCATTTTTAGAGTACTGACGCCTCTCATTCCCTGAATTGACTTGCACTCATGCTTACTGCATTGTTGAAAGAAACACTTACCGACAATGACCCTGCATGGACTAGATTGGGTACGATGACCTTAATGCTCATATATGTAGAACGGTTGTATAAAATAGCGTTAATTTACTTGTTTATGAATTGACAGTCTGGGGTTCTCGTTGAATCATGATAGGAATGCTATTTTTCTAAAGTAGTTTTGACATAAGTATTTTTAACTGCAGCCTTCAAAGGCACGAAACTGGTTTATTACTTCAAATATAATAGCAAATAATAAGGCTTGGAACAAAAAATGTAAGAAATTTTTTGCACAATATGTTTAACTGTACGCAGAATGGAACCGATAGTTGTATGCCAGCATTATATAATATGTATTGGCATAGATTTTTTTTTTTTTTCCTTTCAACAACTTTGTAATTTTATCTTTTGGCCTCTGCTGGTAACAGCCAAATCTTTCGCCATGGAATTTCTGCTGAGAGAAGACTCCTCCGACTATTTGCTTGAGGTCTTTAAACTCGACAAGCAGGCAGATTATAAATACTTACCTCAGGGTATCAGATTATACCATACCTTGCCCATGCATATATGAATTAAGGTGGTCGGGTTAAACTATAATTATTTTGTCATAAGTCTTTCAGTTTGTCAAACTGAGCAGCCAAATTTAATTTTACCTGAAGTCTCGAGGCCAGCTTCCGTTTCACAGTCGTAACAGTTGTTGGTACAGTTCCAAAAGTTCTTGAAAGAGCTAAATTCCGCTGGACTGATTAAATGTCAAAATATCGAAATTTAATCGAAGCGCCTTTGATGTAAGTTATCTCTTCGAAATAGGTATTTATTAGATTATTTTGATTCACAGCAAAGTATCTCAGAATCATGATATTTTGTTCGGAGTGTTCGTTTATCATCCGTTAGCTGATACAAATTATTCATGATGATTGTCATAAATATTTCACTTTTTCCTCTTCGTGTGTTATTACGTCCAACCGTATACTTACACTGCTATACATACAATCATTACCTAAAGCCTTGAGATCAGGTAGATTACACGGGTTCCTTGCTGATTGTTTCCCTCGAGATCTTGGTCTTCTACGATCATTAACATCATTGCCTTTATAATTTGGTAATATATATTTATGGTGCTGTCATCATGTAAGCCAAAGGCCAGGTCTTATACCTGTTGATACCATCTACCTATTATTTGCTGAGAGTCACTTCCGGTTATCAGTGCTGATAGTGGGTATTTATTTGTTCTGGGATGGTGTGTTTCTGAGTAGCTGTGGGTGAAAGACATTGAAACAATCTGTTATTGATATGCATATTGATCGCTTTCTTTTTATCAGTATTTATTGATATTTTCTTCGTTTCTCAGTTTAGCTGAAGTTTATTGTCTAAACCGTAACTTTCCTGTTTTACAAAACAGTGATGTTTGGACATGCTAATGACATTAGGTAATGTGAAGGCACTGGTGGTTATATGCTGTTGTCGTTGACTAGTTTTTCTCAATTATGTTACAAAATATTAATTTTTCTGTTTCAAGGTTCATAAAACAAAAGCATTTTCATTCACCAGGGGAAAAAATGACATGTTTGTGTTAAAGAAATAGTTTCGCGCTGCAGTTATCTCAAGGTCTACGAAAGTTCAACGTTTTATGAAAACATTTTATAGTAGAGTTCCTTTCATTGTAAAGACCTCCCGTGTTTGCCATTTCTGTGCTAATGCATATGAAAGCATTAGCAGGTCTTATTTTGCTTTTTGTCTGCCTGAGTGCTCATGGGCGTGTTCCTTCTCCTAGACTCGTCCTGACAAATGGATTATAACATACTGGAATGCGCAGAGGGATTTACAAGTGGAACCTCGGGCTTTTTGTATGTTGCATGTCGGGTAATTTAGAAATTCTCCTCCCGGTTACGGTATTCGAAGAGGCTATCACTCATCTATCTATATACGAGATCCCTAGATGGCAAGACTGAGTTTGGAGACTTGGTGTTCTGTTTCATTTGCAGTCCCCGACCACCGTTGAAATTACTTTTCTCAACGTGGTAAATATCCTTGTTTCTAGCCTTATTTATGCTTATTTTTATTTGTCTCAAGGTTAACATTTGCTTCGGGAAAGAAACCGAGACGAATGGCTGGCCAGAATCTAGCATGGCTGGGGAACGCACATTTCTTAACTTGTCTCTCAAAAGCAGCAAGGTTATAAATGCATCTGGAAAAAAAAGAGGATTGTGGAGAATTGTGTTATCTTCAATAGAAGCTAAAGGCATGATGTATTCCCCAAATACGTAAATCCTTGTGCTCGTGAACGCTGCAAAGTTTGTGTCTTATGTAAATTGATATTGTAACGGTGAATTGACTGAATACTGGCGAAAGATCTATCATCAGTTTTCTAACCAAAACGATTCATGCAGACAATAAATATTTGTTTTCCTGCTGGAGTCCAACTACTCTTAGGATATGAAATGGCTCCTCGGAAAAGCCGATAAAGCGACGTTTTGGTATTTGAAACTGCAAATCTGCTTCTATGCCGTAGACAGAACTAATGACACCAGTAAGATCCTTTGTTTAAAATAATGAATTAGGAATTGCACTAATAAATGGCACGATGAAGCCATGCATTTGGCGTTTTAGGAGCAGAAGGAAAATAGAGTCATCATTTTACTCGGATCATTAAGATCGGTATTTCCTTGCCCCAAGGAAGGTTATGTGGAGCTCGGCTGCACATATACCAACGCTTGGAGACAAAATGTTATAAGCCTTTTTAGAAAAACCAAAGGGAAAATACCTCTCGCAGGAGCAAAATCCAGCCAGTGCTTTCAAGGTAAAGCCAGTTGATGTTGCTGAAAAGGATAGAGCCACCTGATGTTGAAGAAAACATAGAGACAAAAACCAACCCTCTCACCACCCACCAACCCTTTCATATAGAAAGGGGAATAATATTCCATGCATGTATACCCATATCCCGCATACAAATGAAGAAATTGTCCATGAGAAAAATGGCCATCGGCATCAAAATAACAGCACCAATTTCTAAGTGGCAGACATGGCTTGTTAAAATTATAACCTTTTCAAGGTATGATGGCAGTCACTTTCATTAATGTATACGTGAGGAGTGTATGTAGTCGGTTAATAACCGTATAGAGACCATTCAGGGTGACAAGTAAATGGTATAGAGAGAGTTTTAAACTTCTGCGAATTAAATCGTTGAAACTAAGCAGTATTCAGCTCTCTCTCTCTCTCTCTCTCTCTCTCTCTCTCTCTCTCTCTCTCTCTCTCTCTCTCTCTCTCTCTCTCTCGTGTCTCAAAACGGTCTGTTTGATAACAGGATACCAAGAACTGCTCAATGAAGACATTTCCCAACATATCACTTGACACTTGAATATTCACCGTTCGTAAGCCAGAGCTGATTACCGCATGGCTTCTTCACATGCGTTGCCTGCAGGAGAGACTTCGATAAGATGCTTGAAGTGCCTGACAAATATAAGGTAACGTCATTGACGAGGAAGCCCTGTGTACCTTTAAGGTGAATGGAGGAAGGCGACTATATTTTTGCTCCTTTACTGTGTGCAAGTATTTGTCATGGAGGGTGGGGGTGGGAAGGGGATGACATGTAAAAATAACTGAGAACGAAAGATATTTGTGTCTAATTCATAGTTTTCGAGATTGCTGAGATGAATAGGGACACTCCCGATACCCTTTAAGTCCAAGTTCAGCCCTGATAGGAAGGCGAGGTGAGAAGGGGTGAAAATTAAAATGTCAAAAATGACAGATAGTGTCTAATCCATAGTTTTCGAGGTTGCTGAGATGAATAGTGACACTCCCAGTGCCCTCTAAGTCCAAGTTCAGCCCTGATAGGAAATGGGTGGGTGAGATGGAGTGAAATATAAAATTTTAAAAATGTTGGGCAACGTAATTGAAGCAACTATCTTAACAGGAAAAGGAGAGAGAGAGAGAGAGAGAGAGAGAGAGAGAGAGAGAGAGAGAAAGGGAGATGGAGAGGAAGTGAGAGAGAGGGTAGAGGGGCTGTAAGGGAGGAGAGAGAGAGAGAGAGAGAGAGAGAGAGAGAGAGTGGGAGGGAGAGGAATGAGAGAGAGAGAGTAATGTGGGTGTTAGAGAGAGAGAGAGATTATCAGTTGTCATCCAGAGTTTTCCCAGGCAGTGCTGGATTGGTCAGCTAATATACATGCATACATTGTATGTGCATATATATATATATATATATATATATATATATATATATATATATATATATATATATGTATGTATATATATGTATGTATGTATGACAACCAACCGAGCACTGCCTGGGAAAACTGTAAATAAATATATATATATATATATATATATATATATATATATATATATATATATATATATATATATATATATGAAATGCTTGTAGTTGTATATGTGCCCAAAGTGTGTACATAGAGAACCTTCTAAGAGAGAAAAAGGCATATGATGAAAGTAAATTAGGATTTATAGTATACGAGAGGGGGTCTGTGGACAAGGTTGTGTGGTCTTCCTGGCAGTTTGATATCTTTATGGATGAAATGATTCGACAAGTTCAAGAAAGGATAAAAGAATAGGAAAAAGTTGCTGTATAAGAATAGATGTGAAATGAGTTTGGAATGCTTGATGTTTCCAGAAGATACAGCACTGGTTGAGAAGAAATTACAGATATTAATATATATATATATATATATATATATATATATATATATATATATATATATATATATATATATATATATATAAGTTTTAGGTAACAGCATTTACCCTTCTTAGAGTGGCTTCTCTAGGTGTTACATTTCAGATTTTAACTTATAAGTGGATAAGTATGAAGCTGCTAGTATCTTGCCATGATATTGCAGAATCACACAGGTGTGAATGTTTTCTCAACGTTGGTAGAAGGCATATTTCAAATAACGTTCATTTATTGATCCTCATGGTTAAATCTAATTTCTGTATAATTTTGTAACATTTATGGTTTGTTGGTACTACATTCTGTTCTCTCTCTCTCTCTCTCTCTCTCTCTCTCTCTCTCTCTCTCTCTCTCTCTCTCTCTCACCGATAAACATTACAGTTTCCACACGTCTTGAACCATCGTCCTTAATCTTCGGTTCCAGCATTCTGTGTCTATTCTGCCTTTACCTCAGGTGCAATCTGCTCTCTCTCTCTCTCTCTCTCTCTCTCTCTCTCTCTCTCTCTCTCTCTCTCTCTGGCCCAACGCTAGTAATCAGGCTTAATCATGCCTCAATTTCTCATCTAACTTAACCATGCAGGCCTGGCCAACTTAATCTCTGCGCCTCTCCCCACCCACCCCACCCCCACCCCTACCCCGTTCAGCCCTCCCCACTCCCATCCCCATTTATAAGTTGGCAAGAAACACATCCAGGTAAACTTTCCAGCATGGAATTAGCTCCGTTGGAATAGAAACTTTAAGCTCTCTGATAATTACAGAAATTGGCCGTAGAAGTAGGAGATGCCTAGCTTCGTGTTTAGATTCCTCAGTGTTTTGGTTTAGACATTTTGTTTTCCAAATTGTTGATGGGCTTTCAAACTTGGTTTTGCTTTGCTTCAATTCTTTGTTTAAAATCATATGTTTCGTTTCATATTTCATTTACATTTATGTTTTAATTTAACCGTATATATAATATTAATGAATCAGCCACTGTAACAAGTTCCAGACAATTTGAATGGAGATTATAATTTTGCACAGCGATTAAAGTCATTACGCCTAAATCCAGAATTGCAGGCCTTTAGAAGTTATTATTGCAGTTATTATCATTTGCCTTCTAACTTATATAAGTGAAATTAGTCAATTTCTGTGGATGTATAGGAAACGACTGTTTCGGAGTTACCTACTGTATATATATTTGGTTTAAGGATTTTTAATAGGTCTACATATCTTTATAGCCTTCTGAATGTGCTTGAAAAGATGTTGCCTTGATCTGAATGTGTGCTGTTGCGATTTTGTATGTGTACCTCATGCATCTTACTGGGTAAGGAATGCCGAATAAATTCGCGTGTGCTCTCTCATCCGATCTTTCTTGCGCTTACCCAGCAGATTTTTTCATCTCTATCGCTGCAGTACCCCGGTAATTAAATAACCATTCACTGTTGGAAAATCTATCAGCCATTTATTGTTTTATTGACATCACTTATCGTATTACTATATAATATTTAAATTTTTACTTTTTTATTGTTTTCTTAACTGACTCAACTGATTGCAAAGTATTCTTGCTGAATCTCTAGTTATTCGAAGGATTAATATTTTGATTTATTTATTGTTTTTTTAGCCTTTTACCACAATGTTACAGATGGCAGTGTTTTATGTGATCTTCTGACAGATACACGCGGATGTAGACCATTAAAGATTACAGGATCTCAATTTCCTGTAAGATTCTTTTTCTGGAACCCCTGCCTTAGTTCAAGGGGTCAGTTGACAGTGCCATATTCATGACTTCACAATTTCTGGATCACTTTCACATGACTGGTGTTTTCTAAAATTACCCATAGTTGAGTGTTTACTTGAATTGCCAGTACTGTTGCAATATATTTTTCCTTAGCGGTAATGAAGTTTTTGTTTGCAGAAGAACAAATAAGCGAAACTAGAACTGACTCCATAAGTGCTAATTTCATTTCCTTCTATCGTTGCACTTCTTGCCAGAACTTTTCAAGAGAATCTTTTCTTTCAAACGACTGGACAACCTGAAATTCCTACCTAACAAAATTTCTGTGGTTTTGTAGACATCTTTGATATATGGAAATGATAATAGCCTTCTTTACCAGCTGTTATATCTGAGAGTTTCTATCGTAAACTGCTGTGCTGTTTCGATATTTTGCTGGGAAATTCAAAACAGTGTTTGTGTGAGGATTTAAATCAATCTAAAATGACTGATGAGCCCGTAATCATTTGATAAGAATCCGGTCCTTGAGTAACCATTTTATCGACGTTTGCCCTATGACTGTCTTAAAGCTTTTGCTTGCATTGCTTGTGTTAGTGGTTTCTCCAGTTATATAGCCGTCACGCAGGAAAGTAAAGATAACCTTTTAACGGGTGCAAAATAATTCTTTGTGCTTTAGGTCCTGTAAGTAATATCAGTATCTTGACTCTTTATAGTTTATACCTTTCTACTGGACTTGAATTCACTTCTGCTGTTTCCGAGAAGAATATATTATGGAATACGGGTTACTTATCGATGATCTCACTTTTACATGGTATAGATTTTGACTGAGCAATGAACACATCTAATTTCTCTCTCTCTCTCTCTCTCTCTCTCTCTCTCTCTCTCTCTCTCTCTCTCACACACACACACACACACACACACACACACACACACACAACCCTAGTTGTGACCTACAAGAGACTTTAAAACGAGGTACAAAGCTCACTAACAGAGGTACACTGGATTTGTAGGGAACGTGCCAATCTGTCCCTGCTCGTCCCTTTCGAAATTCGAACAAGGGTCGTCCAATTGCGAGCTAGACGAGCTACCACCAGTCTTCGAGGCCAGAGAGAGAGAGAGAGAGAGAGAGAGAGAGAGAGAGAGAGAGAGAGAGAGAGAAAAGAATGAATGCTCTGTGATCCATTAGACAGCCGCTATATAATTATAATTCACTCAGGCGTTACATAGATAATTAATACTAATTGCCCATAACTTTATTAAATTCGTGAGCTGGGACTCCACACAAATTTCCATCCTTAGCGTCTTGGAGTCTCCTCGTGAGATGCTGAGAGCAAATGAAGGGACTGTAAATAATGTCCGGAAATTTCTCTCTTTCTCGGCTTGATTCGCTGGAGATGGTTGACATCATCAATTTATCTTTAGTTAATGAGAGCCTTAACTTATGACGTCGCAGCCCTGGCATACTAAGACATTCTCTCTCTCTCTCTCTCTCTCTCTCTCTCTCTCTCTCTCTCTCTCTCTCTCTCTCTCTCTCTCTCTCTCTTGATATTCGTAGTTTTCACAGGACTCGTAAACTGTACATCAACATCCTTTGTATGTTTCCGAAGGTTGCATCCATAAGTAAGTACGAACGCGGAAAAAGGATTTCACATGTTTTTATAATTTTTTTTTATTATATTTCTTGTAAACTTGTTCTGTGAGAAATATTTCAGGCTTCTTTTCTTGACTAGATTTTCCAAACTGAATATTTTTTATTCTTTATATACCCGAGAATGAAAGCGCGCTTGTGGTTAAAGGCTATATTGACAGAGCCTTTAATCACTTGGCTGTTAATAGACACGTTATATGATTAATCTATAGAAGATATTTTTTATTGAATTTGTGAACCTGATTGAATCCTTATTGAAGCTCTTTTATAGTTAAAAGAAGGAATGGAATAGACAAACTAATTCCGCACATGCAGCCCTTGTGCCCTGCTTAAAGGGAATAAATATGTTCAGTTGCTTTGATCCCATTAGTCCAGTTCGTTTCAGTTACTCGAAAACCTGTTAAATTCATCCTGCTGATTTTCCACGTGCGGGTTTAAATTGTAGTCTGTGCGCAAGAACTCACGTGTAAATTGTTATCAGTGAAAATGATAATCCTGACAAATTACAATGGTGCTTTTTAAGTGGATTTCTGTGTCCGTGCTTAGTAAACGTCAATTCGTTTTGTACTTAGTTACCCCTAAATTATTTCTGTGGAACCTAACTATTCTCACTTAGCTGGGGACTTGGCCAGTTATTAACTCGGTATGTATCCACCTACGCGGCACCTATTCCGAGGTGCTAGTACTAAACATGGCGGAAGCTCCTTGGGACGCCGTGCTTAGTACTAGCCCCTCGGGTATCAAAGTATTAGGCCTATATACACCCATTTCTATAGTGTGTGGTCGACAAATAATATTAATAAACAATATCTTCGTGCGGCCTCTGCTTTACTTAGCATGAGTTTACCCTGGACTTTGACAAAGGCGGATACATACCTGGTTAATACCGACCTGGCCACCAAGAATCCCCGGCACCGCTGTCTTCCCTTGAAATGCAGTCTGCTGTAATTCTCCCCTCCACAAAGCTCAGGAATAATCTCTCGTCGTTTAGTTTGTTGATTTATATAAGCATGCCCATTTCAAAAAGACACCCAGTCGTTTTCTATGGAGTTCGACCACACTTTTTTTACTTTAAAGTTTCTTTCAAGTTTGGGCTGGATAAGGCATTAAGTTGTGTATGACTGAAATACATAGAAAACGAAAACACAAAACATGCATATTACATCGTCACTCTTATTCAGGTGCAAACAGCAAGTCTCACCAGTTTATTTTCAGTTTAGTTTATCGAAGACAAGATGTTTTCAAAAACAATGAATACTTGAGAGTAATTTGCAATTAATAATACAACAGAAAAACAGTTGAATGAGTAAGTATGAAAAATCATTGAATTTGTTATCAAATTTATGTTCAGTTATTTAATTAGAAACACAAAAATTTATTACACGAAACTTGAACCAAAATCTGTGATAGATGTTCCAGGGCTCTGATGGCAATAAAAATCTCGATTCCCGATCTTGAAGAATATTGTGGTGGAATCGAAGTACCAAAGGAGGTTGTCGAAGGCTTTTTTCCTTGAAAGCGAATACTTTAAATAAAAAAAACAATAAATGAACAAACAAGCCTGTGACTGAAAACTGACGGAATTGATAAGCATCTAATAATTCCAACATATCGATTACAGGATTGGTAAAAGGGTAATATAAAAAAAAGACAAAAAATTACACTTAAAACTTCCGTCGAAAAAAACTGCGGTTCATCTAACAACACTTTAGCTTAGTTACCTCTGAACAATCACAACTATGTTAATTATTGGTAGCTGAAGGTAATATGTATTAAGACACTGGGGGATCTAGACATTATTACGGCAATAAGAAGTCACTGGACTGCGAAGTCACAGCGTATATTACCACAAGCAATGAGGGGACTTAGAGTCTAACGTAGAGTTGTTCTTTCGGAATGTCTGAAGGATAGGCTCTTGAAAGGCTCGCCGTATCTTGGCGAAGACATGCCAGCTTGTGGACTCTCCTAGGGCTGGCCCGAAGGATTAGACTTATTTTACGTGGCTGAGTACCAATTGGTTACATAGCAACGGGACCTACAGCTTATTGTGGAATCCGAACCACGTTATAGCGAGAAATGAATTTCTATCACCAGAAATAAATTCCTCTAACTCTTCATTAGCCGGCCGGAGATGAGTGCTAGCCCACAACTCTACCGACTCTCCCTACGAAGAGCTATCAGGAGCGATAACTGCTATAACTGTGATAGTTGAGATAACCAGAATGAATGTAATAACTGGGAAAACTGCTGGTAAAATTTCTGAGAATTTCTTCTGACGATACAAATTCGAGTTTCTTTCCTTTTTCAAAGCAGAAATAAAGGCTGCAAAACAAGAATAAAGCAACAAACAGAGCCATCTGTTTTCAGTATATAACTGCTCAGCACAAGCAGAGTCATCTGTTATGCCATTTCGTTAGTGCACCTTATATTTGTTTAATAAAGGTTTTAAGCGCAGGGTTCCTTAAACTTAAGTGGGGAAAAATAAGTCATTAGATTTATTTAAAAACTGAATCATAAAACTGTCAAAATAATTTTCAATCTGGAGGAGTTTCTGTACGGTTGTGGGAACATCATACGTCATCAATATCGTGTTTTTTTTTTTATTAAATCCAAAGAAATTTAAATATTTCAAACTTCACGCTAAAATATCATATTCATACGCCTTCTTCAAGTACTTGGTACTGTAGCCTTTCGCACTTGTTTCTTAGTCAACTAGATTTTACGAAATCAAGTTAGTTCCAAGTTACTGTCCGTCTGTATAAGAAGGTATCCTGTAAATTAGCATCCAGTGCGTTACCATGGTATCCGCTAAGATAAATGCGCTAATTTCGTAGCCATGCAAATATAGATAAGTATCAAAGCTAGCCTTCCAGATAAATGTGATGAATTTCAGAAATCGCGTCAAATCTAAAATTTCCAAGTAATTATGAAGTTACCATGAATAAAATATGAGAAACATTGGTATTCAAGTCTATTTACTGGTGATTATGCACAGTTAGCAAGTTATCACATTTTGCTATAACAAACCCGTGCAAAGCCGCCCTTATACCCATGTTTTAATGCAAATTACTATCGATTCTTATATCATCAATTAGAGGAATTTATTTCTGGTGATAGAAATTCATTTCTCGCTATAATGTGGTTCGGATTCCACAATAAGCTGTAGGTCCCGTTGCTAGGTAACCAATTGGTTCTTAGCCCCGTAAAATAAGTCTAATCCTTCGGGCCAGCCCTAGGAGAGCTGTTAATCAGCTCCTCAGTGGTCTGGTTAAGCTAAGGTATACTCTTAACACACCCGTGTCGCTGTGCAGGTATAGTCTTCTCCTTTTCATTCCAAGGCATCATGTACCAAGGTCTTACGTGCATCACAGTCCATGTGCAGACCAGTCTGAAGGTACATTATCCGTCACGCGACCAGTCTTCATGTGGTGCGGCCTCCCCTTCCCCGCAGAGCTGAATCCAGAAGCCCCCACTCCACGTCTACACCGGGAGTCCCTTTTGATAACATTAAGAAAGAAGAAATGGGGCCTTATCAGCGACACTTGAGTGTTAATGGCTTCCCTTCATAGGGGGGATTTCCTTTTATCTCTCCCACCCTCACCTCATGGCCATCCCTCGCATATTCTCTTGGGTGGAATGAAATGCTGAATGGGTGTACTCTTTCGAGGAGAGGAGATCGCTCCACGTGTCTTTTGTTAATGTGGAGTGGAGGTGGGGCCATGTGCCTTGTTTCTTCCTGTTTTATTTTTGTGTGTATTTTGTGATGCTCCCCAAGCATAGATGTGATTTTAACACAAACCTAGTTTTAGTTTTATGCTTTATTTATTTAGTAATGTTTCCAAATGTGTTAGCTTTTTTGGATGAATGTGTCTGGTTCTAATTTTAAAGGTGCATTACTAAAGGGTGAAATGGGGAACCTTAATTCAAAATAATAACAAAATGTAATATCTGTTTTCTTTAGAAAGGTTTAGCTTTCATAAATATGATTTTGAATCATGATATATATATATATATATATATATATATATATATATATATATATAATATATATATATAGCTTATATAAATATTTATTTATATTATATATATATATATATATATATATATATATATATATATATATATATATATATATATATAAATTTATGGAGTACTGTTTTATGTTCCATAATAATAACAGTTAGTTAGAATATTTCAAAGTTATGAATATAAAGAAAGATATTAACCTAACAGCAATTAAATAAAAAGATTTTTATAGATAAAATATATATATTTTATACATATACAAAGTATGATTATATAATATATATATATTATATATATATTAAATATATAAAGTCTGATTGCAAAATAGTTAACCTTTAAATCAAAGATAAAATATTAACTTATACCTTGAAGCATTAAACACATTAACCACGAGTAGAAAAATAAACGAAAAACCCTGACAAAAGAGTAAGTAAAGTTCGCCCTGCAACTCGGGTGCCTTCAAATATCATCCTCCTTTCTTTCTTATCCCTCCTATATTTCTTTCTTTCTTCCCTCCCTAGTATACCTTTCCTTCCTACTTATCTTCCTCCCTCCTTCTGTGGGACATAGCAGCTTAAGCATTCAGACTTGAGTTTTCAATTCATTTTCTTTATCTGGCCATTCGTTTGGTGCATAAGGGTTCTCAGTGATACACAGAGATTGCCATAATGAAACTGTGCGTCTGCAAATATTTTCGCTTTCTCCTCGCTGATAGATTTAGATTTTTGCGGCACTGGGCTTCTCGTTCTGTGTCTGTTTCTCTTTCTCTGTTTCTGAAGGTTAAATGGAATTATGTTTGATTTTGGTTGTTTTCAAACTTTCTTTCATCTTAACGTTTTGGTAACTGTTCGTGTTAACCCTCCGTCTATTGTATTTGCTTATGTTAGACAAATCTTTTAGCGTTTCTTTTCTTTTTATTGTCAAACCAAATTGAAGGCTTTTAAGATTCATGAAAATTCAAAGTTTACCTTCACTTACAAACTACATCATACAAAAGTAGCTCATGAGCATGAAATGAAAATTCGAATTTCAGTTTTACTTAAGAACGGTTAATAAGATTTATTTCATTTTTTTTATTACATGTAAGTTTATAAACGAAGAAAAACATTGTGTTTCGTGCTGTGATTTGGTCTTATCCTCCAAGCATTGTCAAGGTAACTTATCTCGGCAGTGTCTCAGGAGGTTAGACGTTTGTCAAAGCATCTGACTCTGACAGTATCTTGAGGATAGGACTGGATACCTCGGAACTCGGCGTTTTTTTTTTTTTTTTTTGCCTCGTCACCATGCATATTTAGTTTCCTGTAAAAGAAAACTATTGAGGTGGCAATTTGTCCGTGCGTCCGCACTTTTTCTGTCCGCCCTCAGATCTCAAAAACTGCTCAGGCTAGAGGGCTGCAAATTGGTATGTTGATCATCCACCCTCCAGTCATCAAACATGCCAAATTGCAGCCCCCTAGCCTGTCTATTTTTTATTTTATTTAAGGTTAAAGTTAGCCAGGCTCGTGCGTCCTGCACAGCTATAGGTGCCAACAACACAGGCCACCACCGGACCGCGGCTGAAAGTTTCATGGGCCGCGGCTGAGAGTCTCAATGGCCGTGGCTGAAAGTTTCATACAGCATTAT
This sequence comes from Macrobrachium rosenbergii, assembly GCF_040412425.1. Taxonomy (NCBI): domain Eukaryota; kingdom Metazoa; phylum Arthropoda; class Malacostraca; order Decapoda; family Palaemonidae; genus Macrobrachium; species Macrobrachium rosenbergii. Next base: position 13,332,003 of record NC_089743.1, on the reverse strand, counting down.
AAGCTGTACAGAAAACTCGATTGCATCGAAGAGACTTCTGCGCATTTTTTACTTGTTTATTTGTATTTTTGTATTTCTCTCTTTAGAAAGATATACTTACCACTTTAGTTATATATGCACAAATTTATTTATATGCACAGCAAAATATGTAGTTTGCGCGTATATATTTTCATAGATACTTGTATCGATGTTATTGTTAGGGATGCAGTGGTGGTCGCTGCGATACCACGCATATGCATCAGTTGTACAACCGGTTCCCGTCTTTTCATCACTTCTATAGTTAAATGAACTAAGCATCGACCTACTGCACAAGTGGTCGGCGGTTCGAATCCCCTAGGAAGGAGGTTATCGTTAATATATATGTATATGTGTGTATATATGATTATATATATATATATATATATATATATATATATATATATATATATATTCATATATATATATGTATACACACACATATATATATATATATATATATATATATATATATATATATATATATGTGTGTGTGTGTGTGTGTGTGTGTGTGTGCTTGCTTTTGCATCAAAGCATTGATAAAGTTACATACACAACAAAAACGGAAAGGAATAAAGTTGACTATAATGGAAAACTACTTGGGGTAATAAGAAAAGTACTAGGAAATATTAAGTAATTAGTCAAAATTTATATATTTATTTATGGAGTACTGTTATATGTTCCATAGTAATAACAGTTCGTTAGAATATTTCAAAGTCATGAATATAAAGAAAGATATTATATAATTTTCCTTTTTCACTTAACAGCAACTAAATAACATGAAGATTTTTATACGTTTTTTCTTTCTAAAAGTATATTCTGATAAGTGCAATTTGTTAGAGAGCTGATAAGCTGACAGTGAATCGGATAACTCAGTCTTCGTCTTTTTTTTTTTTTTTGGAAAGCCGGAGATTCCAGTATGACTGGAATGATAATTCAAACTTGGATGGTATGTGACGTGGGATAATTGTTCCACTCGATTATTCGTGACTGTTATGGTAAATTTTTAAATAATTCGAGCCAGTTAAAGCACAATACTTAGCTGAACTGTTAAAGTAGCTATCTAGAACCCTCTTGAATCGTATAAAAACTACGTCGTTATTTACATCTGTAACAATAGAGGTCGGTTTAGAGGTTCAATCACCAGTTGAAAACTGTCTTTACATCCTTTTTAAACAATGCTCTGGAACAGGTCTGCACTAAAGGACAATGAAGAATTTGTCTCAATATGCTAAGCTTTTGACCAGAGAAGACGTGATACGTTGATTTAAGAATAGATATATCAAATATTAATGAAAAAATTTGAAATAACGGAATAGTAACGAATATCGTAAGTGAGCTATTCTGCAAGGTCAGTCCTTTTTAATTACAGTGTATGTTAAGTTTTATGGACAGATCTATATACATTCGAATACCTATTACTTTCCTTTGTAAAAGTAACCTACTGCAACTTTTATGCTAAAAACTTCCACTAAAATCTGCTTACGCAACTTTGCTATAAGCATTTCGATGATGCTGTGACCATAATTCATATCATCCTTTAGGGGTTAGTTGCGACCGTGCACCTCACGTGGTGCACTGTAGGCATTACTAAAGGGTCCCTGTGTCCCCCAGCTGTACCCACCTTTTTAGCTTTTCTTTAATTCTCTCATGTACGATGAGAATTTTAAAAGTGTGTTGACTGCTGTTAGAAAATTAATTAACATTCCAATATTTAATTAATAAGAGTTGAATTATTAGTGCCGTCTTGCGGAAAGAGTGCCCTTCCAGGTAAGAATTTTATCAATATGACCAAAAATTAAGTATACCTTAGTTTAACCAGACCACTGAGCTGATTAACAGCTCTCCTAGGGCTGGCCCGAAGGATTAGACTTCTTTTACATGGCTAAGAACCAATTGGTTACCTAGCAACGGGACCTACAGCTTATTGTGGAATCCGAACCACATTATACCGAGAAACGAATTTCTATCACCAGAAATAAATTCCTATAATTCTTCGTTGGCCGGCGGGAGAATCGAACGCGGGCCCAGCAGAGTGCTAGCTGAGAACGATATCGACCCTCCAACGAGGAACTTATCAATGTGACAAACACTAATTTTGCTCACGTGATGAGCATTTTCTTATAAGAAGTTAATAGACTTCCGAGTCCAAATTTTCATGGAACATTAATATCCTAATGAATGCTTTTATCTTAGTAAACAATAGTTTTGGCCATTCACGAGGGACAGGAGACATTAGATATAAGTTATATTGTATTCCGATTTTCAGCATAAATTGCAGATCCATTTGGACCAAGTCAAAGCTGTGCATTCTAACCATTGCTAAACATGAGGGATAGGATGTAAGTTGCCTAAGTTACATTTTAATTATATTGCTTTGTATTTTTGCAAGATTGTAAGATTCATCTTGATTTCAGCCGGGTATTCTAGTTAACTGTGATGAAAACTCGCTGTTGGAGTTGAACATCACAAGACTCGAGGCCTACCGAACTCCCAGTTATTTTTTACCTTTGTTATTGTTAAACAAAATAACATATTAGGAAGAATTTGGAACAGCCCTAATCAAGGGCATCAAGGATCTCGTTGCAACGCACATACTTTATATGCATTAACCGGGCAGAATAATAATAAAGAGTATTGAATCAAGCGATATGAATGCACAATACGCACACACACACGCACACACATACGCACGTACACACCACACACACACGTATGTATATATATATATATATATATATATATATATATATATATATATATATATATATATATATATATATATATATATATATATACATATATATATATATATATATATATATATATATATATATAGTATATATATATATATATATATATATATATATATATATATATATATATATATATATATATATATATATATATGCCAGTATGGACATATATATATATATATATATATATATATATATATATATATATATATATATATATATATATATATATGCCAGTATGGACATATATATAAAAACGGACTACCCGTGTGTTAGCTCTCAGTGAGCAAATTGGACTAGCAATCCTAATAATAAGAAAGCTTCAAGTCCGGCAGAATTTGCATAAGAAAATCATTCGTCTCCGTGTACTTTTATCTCATGCCTTCCATATCGTGCTTCCTTTTGGGAATGGCTGCCATCACCATATGTCTCTTCTTCATGATGATACGCATATTCACGAACACTCAAAATAAGGCCGTTGTTGTTTTGCGTACTGTTTTTTTTCGCCTGTTTTCAAACATTTCTCATATTTTATTCGGTTAGTACAAAAGAGAATATAAAAGCATTGTTTCCTAATATTGTCAGTCTTCATTTTGTAACTCTCCTAATGTTCAGTCTCTTGTTTTGTAAAAATATTAATAATAATCAAAATCAGTGGTTGGAATTGCGGTACTTGACTGATTTTAATAACCATAACCATTTTCGTATCAGATTTTTTATGTATTTTTCTGTCTGCGATGTTCTTGAGGATAAATGTGTTTCTTTAATAGCCTGGAAACATGTAGAGTCATTTATTATTGTACGATTCTCTCTCTCTCTCTCTCTCTCTCTCTCTCTCTCTCTCTCTCTCAAAAACGAATACCTCAGCAATGCGACCATTCGTGACGACAGGTGTCTGGACCTTCTGTGGTCTCTTCCGTGACTGATTGCCTAGTTAGGGGTCCCGAAGTGATCAGTCTTCATTCGTCATTTTTTATCTTTACTTTTACTTCTTGTATCCTTTCCCGTTTTTTAAAGCTTTCGAGCATTCCCTTGTGACGTTTAGTGCACTACGTGACCTCATTTTAAGCAGGTGTGCGCTGAGGCCATCGTCATAGTTCTGGAATTATATTTCATTTTCTTATTTATTATAATGAAATCGCTTCTCAAATGGTTTTATTTTAAAGTGCGGAATTATCGCCGGCAGGGTCTTTACCCTTTCTTACTTTCAAAGCAGAGTTAATGTTGGTTAGGTTTTTCAATTTGGTAGCGAATGCTGCTTTATGCTTTAAAAAAAATATACTTGTTTCATGGTGGCGGGTTTGTGCAGGGAACGAAAACGATTTTAATCGTATTACGGCCGGAGTTAAGTCCCGTTTTCATTTTCTTGATTGCAGCTGAAGGAATATTCATCAGCTAGAAAGTAAATGTAAATGTCTGTGGAATCTGATAATGTGACCTCCAGCAAAGTCAACGGTTAATGCTTGTATTTGTTTAGTTGTGCGTGAATAAGCACTCGCGCAAAAGCACGGACAGAAACATACTCACACATACACACACGCATATATATATATATATATATATATATATATATATATATATATATATATATATATATATATATATATATATATATATATATATATATATATATATATGTAACAGACATGGAATTTAAACTTTGTTTTCACAACAGAAAGTTTGTTTCTTCCTGAATTGAATAAAAATTGCGAGTGTTCATCATACATATATATATGTGTGTATGTGTGTGTTCAGGTATATAAAATTACATAAATGTATACAGTATTTACGCTTGGGCCCAAAAATTTCGTAAATTTGCAGGGTTTTGCTGCTTTCACGTTTGATCTATATTTCCAAAGAATGAACTCTCGCATTATTTTACTCAATTCAGAAAGAAACAAACTTTCTGTTGTAAAAGTAAAGTATTCCATGTCTGTTACAGCTGCATTGCCTACTCGTAACATCCTTGAACAGTCAGTCATGAAATATCTGTTTATACATTATGTACTGTACCTATAGCTGAATCCATCGATGACCTTCAAAGCTAAACCACAGCCCAGCTGTCATGTAATTAAGGCGAGCACAAGGTCCGGTATTTCTTCATGTCATGTTTTGTCGATTTTGATGATGAATTTTGCTTTTCAAAATACGACTTTGCCCTGAGGCTGGCAACTGTCTTCCTTGCAGCTGGTGCGCCATTCCATAATTAGGTATTACTTTAACTAATTATTATTCTTCAGACTGTATCATTTTCTTTATACACTGATTCATTACCATTGTAAACCACAAAGTTTCTTAGGAACAATCCTACAGTAAGAGCTAGTTTGGTTATTTGAGACTATTTTTTTTTTTTTTGGTTATCTGAGACTATTTTTTGGTTACCTTTTAATCTCCCAAAGGAGGACCAATTATATTTTCAAATGGTTGCCATTTATGTCTTAGAAAAGGCTGTGTGTGGGTTTTATTTCTCGCAGTTGCAGCAATAGTGAATTCAACCACTTTTTTATATAACATCCTGAATCATATTTATCACTCTTGCTAGAGTTATTTTATTTTTTCCATTTATCTTTTCTCTTTGTTAATTTTCATTATTTTTTTTTTAGATCCTCTCATCTATGTATATATTTTTCATATAGTATAACTCTTGTTGGAGAAAATCATCAACTCTCTTAAGAGTACTTTCTCATATCGTGATAAACTTGCAAAGGAAAGTATACTCTTTGCCAGTTCGATCACCATCCACCATTCATCACTATCTGTCGCCATATATCATCCATAGCCATTCTCCATTTCACCTCCAGAGACAAGTTGCTCTCTACTATCATGTTCTTGATGTTCAGTTTCACATATGATGGAAATACTTTTTTTTTTTTTATCTAGAACAACAGAATTTATTTTTGAGGAAGCTGGCCAATGTTGATGAAATGATCATATCATAAGTTGGATCGTATTATCTATATTTATCTATATATATATATATATATACAGTATATATATATATATATATATATATATATATATATATATATATATATATATATATATATATATATATATATACATATATATATGTGTGTGTTAGTATATATATGTATATATATAAATTATATATATATATATATATATATATATATAGACAGATAGATAGATAGATACATAGATAGATAGATAGACATATAAGTATATATATATATATGTGTGTATATACACATATATATATGTGTATATGTGTTTATACGAATATATATATATATGTATATATATACATACATACATATAATATATATATGTGTGTGTGTGTGTTTGTATATATACACCTATATATAGACGGAGTAAGTTTATGCAAGAGATTTACAAGCAAACAGAAGCGTTTATGAAAGTCAAGGTTGAGATAGGTTTAGTTCTATGTTAATATCACATAAGAGAGATTGAAAGGTGAACAATTCGAGCATGATACGAGAAAAGAAATGTTCACGACCTGGAAATGAACTGGAAGAGGCACTGGAATGGAATAGCCTCATTATGAGGAGGTGAGAGAGTGTGGGTAAGACAGAATAGGCAAAGGCGGTGGGGTTCGATGCAATCTGATGGTGTATATGAAGCAGCTAATATTTTAGGGGTTAATCTGCAAATCATCAGTGAATATATGAACAATATGACCAATGCCCTCTTTTTATATATATATATATATATATATATATATATATATATATATATATATATATATATATATATATATATATATATATATATTACGATACACTCCACAATGAAGATATAGTTCTTATGTGTGTGTGTGTTTGAAAAACATAGACCGGACATATATATAAAACAACCCACAAATGGTTATATAGACAGGATAATATAAAATATAAATTGTAAGTTTAGTTGTCCAAAGAAGAGGTTTTAGGCTAAACAAACAATTTGTACTGGTTTTTTTATGAAAAGTCAAGGTTGGGATAAAGGTTTAGCTTACGGACGGGGTTGTTTTGAGTCAGTTTGTTCACTTGTGTACCCGTTAATGATGTTCTCCAGTTTGTTATTTTGGAAGTTGAATGGAGAAGAATTTGTTTTTAATATATTTCAGACAGAAATTTTATGCAGATAACCTGAGAGATTGAAAGGTGAACAATTGGTTCCGTTATGTTGCGTGATAAAGAAAAAGAAAAGTTCATTAATACGACCTGACTTTCTTGGATGTTAAAATGAACTGGAAGAGGCAATGCGAGATCTTTGGAATGAAAGAGCCTTATCTTATGAGGAGGTAGAGAGGACCTTACAGGAGTTTGTGTAAAACATTTTACAGGTGGACAGGCAAAGGTCCACCCACTTAAATTATTAAATGTGACTGTTGTGTTTTCCTACCGCAATACCATTGGCAGGGTTCGATGCAATGCTGATGGTCCTTCTGTGTAGCTGGATTGGACAATCGGCAAAAACTGTTGAGCATAAATGATATTTCTGAAGGGGCATTAATCTGCAAATCGTCAGTGAATAGCCTAATTTTATGAACAATGCCATGACCAATGAAAACAATAACTTTTGACTGGAGACAGACTATTTCTACATATATATATTATAATATATATATATATATACCTGTTTATATACTGTTAATATATATATATAGACAATTTATATTTTATATATATAGTTATAAGCACCGTTAACCATTTGTGGTTGTTTGTTTTATAAGTCTTGAAGCCAAATGTAAACATATATATGTCTATGTTTTCTTAAACTGATTATTATGGAAAAGTGATGAATATATAAATAAAACAAAATCCACGAAGGACAAAGAGAAACAAATTGTGGAGTGCTACAACAATTAATCCTAATATCTAGCAAAATAGATATAGTGTGAAATAAAATGAGAAAAATTTATAATAATCAATCTAGCAAAATAGTTATATGGAAACAAAATGAAAAAATCAACTTATAGTAAAATTTAACAAAAGGGAAGATGGAAGGAAGGCTTTAGAATTATCAGGCCATAATTGAAATCCGAAAATTCAATGATAAATATGCTTCCTTTTATCTGCCTTGTGTCCTACACGCTTGAGATTCCAGTGAAGGCAGGTGAATCTTGAAGCAATCTTAGTTTTGGCTATTTTCGGGTATCCCCAGAGCAGCATCCTTGGCCCGAGGCTTGCGGCTTTACTCTTGCTGACCAGAATTATTGTCTTGCGGGCCCGAGGTTGGTGGTTTCCCTCCACATGTAGATGGTTCTGCATTAGAAGAGAGAAAGAACGAGATTTGACAAAGAAACCAGTCAAATGCGTTCCAAGGCGTACCACATTCCCCGTTCTTCTTAGGAACTTCAGTTCCTGCAAAGTAAGAGTATGGGTAAAAGGAAATCTGATTGCATAGAAATTAAAAAATGTCTAAATGATGAGAAAGACGAACTTTCTCGAAATTATGTATGTATTAGCAGATGCTCGCTATCTCTCGCATTTGCTAGTTCCCATATCCGTACCATACCCATACCCATACCCATATCTGTACCATACCCATATCAGTACCATACCCTTACTC
>NC_089743.1:13316197-13321197 GCF_040412425.1 Macrobrachium rosenbergii | reverse complement strand
TCCCCGCGCTGCTGCAAACGGCGCTTTGCTACTGTGGCAGTGTTGTTGTTGCCGCCGTCTTAGACAGGGTATATAAATCTCTCTCTCTCTCTCTCTCTCTCTCTCTCTCTCTCTCTCTCTCTCTCTCTCTGGGAGTGATATGTGGAAAAAAGAAATATCTGCTTTCGTGCCAGTGTTTCGAGGGACTTGCTGCTTCCTCATGCGGAGGTTTGCGGGAGGATTTATTTTCAGTTTTCCACGGTCTTTCCACAAGCGGTTCTATTGCTTTATCCGTTGTGTAACATCTTAACGTCTTTTAATTATATCCATTAACGTGTGTAATGTCACAAAATTGGATAGTATTAGCCCTGACTCTTTTGGACAAGAACAGATGGTCCGGATTCTTTGTATTAGCTTAGAAATCAATTCTGGTATGTCATGAGGTACGATGATATTAGCAGTTTCTCATCGTGGAATTATGTTGGTCTTGCGTTTGATGTCTTCAAGATACGCTAATTTCACGCAGTACAATGATGAATATTCTGATACATCTTCTAAATTAGTTTCCTAAACGACCAATAAGCCTCTAGACAGATATTATATACCTTCGAAATTAACACCGAGAAGGAACTGAGGCTGAATGAAGACCCGCCAGTTGCTGAATTTATTACTACATTATCCTCTGCCCCAGAAGGCAATTTTGGTTAAGATATAACGATTTTGGTTTTTGATAGGTTCATTCATTTTATGGAAGTTGCATTAGACTTTATGATGATGGAAGAGTTTTACCTTAAGCGTTTTCATGCAAGTGGGACGTTGGTTGCTTCGAATATTAAGTGCTTACAAAAATGAAAATGAAATTGTTCCATTTTTCTTTTGACCTCGCGTTCAATTCTGTAACCGTGCGATTAATAATGTAGGTCCTAAAGATAAGGACAGTGTCATAATTTCTGTTATCTTTTATCATACATACAGAACTTTTTTCGATCTCTCTAATTTTTTATCTCAAGCTGAAGCCCCGTCTACACCGAGTCGCCTCTTACATCTGTTAACTTTTTGTTCTTTTTGCATTCGGGTGAGGGAGTTTGTACATGGGGGACACCCTTCATAATTCAATGTCACCCTCGTCTTATAAGGGAGGTTCGGTTCTTCGACTTCTTCGCTAGCCTTTGTGTTTGTAATTATTTAAAGGCTGGATCGTCTTGCGAGAACGTCGCCATGTATCCTAGTTATTGTCTAACAAATAGTTGAGCGAATGCGAAAAAATGCCGGGGCTGGACACAACAAAGCATCAGGAATGCCGCGTAGCGGGTAGGATCTCGAATAGGATCTCATTATAGGATGCCACTGCCACGCCACCGTCACTAGATAACCATCGGATCTCGATATACCCTGAAGGGCGGGATTAGGGACGCCGTCGGTGTTAACAATAAGCCTTTGCTTGATGTATGTCTCCGCCTTCTGCGGTGGCCTGCCAGTTCCTGCAGTCAGGAAACACTGGGGTTTTTCTAGCTCTGGATCTCTCTTTCCGTGATCAGCTCTTTGGGTGGTTGCTTCCTTTTTCTTCGTGGGCGAGGGAGAGCCTTTGTATCTTCACGAGTCCTTGGGGGCGGTCAATGAGAAATGAGCTCCAGGACGGGCATGAGGACGAAGGTAGAGAGCGTGACATTGCAGCTCCGCGGTCACCTGGTGAACAGATAATTGCCCACAAATGTCCATCTCACTGACTGTGATCGGCGGAGAGTGGAAAAAAGTCGATGCGATCCGGTCATCGTATACTTGTGAGAAAAAAAGTGGAACATGGGTGGAACATTCGCCATTTAACATTCACAGAGAGAGAGAGAGAGAGAGAGAGAGAGAGAGAGAGAGAGAGAGAGAGAGAGAGAGAGAGAGAGAGAGATTTGAATGCAGTAGAGAAAGAAAGGATGAACAGTAAAATTATGCAAATTCTCGGAGTAAATGATTTGTTTATCAGAATAAAAGAATAAGAGAATACAACAGGCAACCAGAAGGGGATAAATAAAAGAAATATGAAAGGAAGACAGGAAAGAAAGAAAATGAATACAATGGGCTTCAAATTACAAAGACGAGCATCGCATGTGAATGTTTTAAATTAAAATATCATCGCATATTACTTGCACCCTTTTGCTATTTCGTACAGGATTGTAAGCGCATTGTCTAAATATACTTCATATTTGTAACAGAATATGATGACAGAAAGTAATGAATATCAAAGTTGGTTGAAAGCAGGTACCGAATATGAAAAACCTTTTATTTTTAGCAAAGGATCTTAAAAGCAAGTAACGAATATCACCATATTGTCATTTTATTTTATTCCTTGTCTTCTTGAATTTCATGTGAAGTGTCCATATTCCGAAGTGAATTTGATAGGCGTTGTTGTCAACATGGTGACTAGGTAAAACAGTCTCAAGAAACAACTAATTTTGAGAGTAATTTTTTATCCGAAAACAAAGATAAAAGGCCTAATTTTCCGAAGCTCAAATTATGATTTTATCCTATGTCACCTCGGGTTTGGTGAGATTAAACTATTGTATGCAACGTGAGGGCAAAAAATAAAATGGTGATAAGAAATTCAAATACAACTCAAATTTGTGTAGTTCCATGGCTCCTTGGATATTCAATGAATAATACAGGAGAAAAATAAAGTTGTGTAGGGACAAATCTAAACATTCTTTTTTCAAAACTCCAGTTTCTTAGTATTATTACGATTGAGTATTGTTGTACAAAATTTTCACTCAAGTCATTTCATATATATATATATATATATATATATATATATATATATATATATATATATATATATATATATATATATATATATATGTATATATATATATATATATATATATATATATATATATATATATATATATATATATATATATATATATATATATAATATAATCAAAGCTACAAACGTCCTTTAATATCCAATTCGCTCTACCTGAAATAATGTATTTTCATATATGTTACAGTTGAGGGAATTTTTTAGTTGATAATAAGTTCGTCGTCCCGAGCCCACGGGACGACGAACTTATTATCAACTAAAAATTCCCTTCGGTAACATATATGAAAATATATTATTTCGAGGTAGAGCGAATTGGATATTAAAGGACGTTTGTAGCTTTACTGATTGTATATGAATCACGGTGATGTGATAAAAGTCATATATATATGTATGTATGTATATATATATATATATATATATATATATATATATATATATATATATATATATATATATATATATATATAGTATATATATATATATATATATATATATATATATATATATATATATATATATATATATATATATATATATATATATATATATATATATATATATATATATATATATATATATATATATATATATATTCTGATCATATCTTAAGCGCTGGAACATATGCCTGTGTCTGTATAATATATTAAAAAGTATTTTTTTTTTTTTAACTAGGAGTTAAATTTGTATTCCGGCCATCAAGTGAATCTTGTGCCGCAAAACATCTGTCGCCTGAACGAATGTTGAAATACCGATTGGTTTTCAAAACCCATTTCAGTGTTTTTATACCCAGTTTTGTGTTTGATGATATCTTTTTACATTATAATTCTTCCGGATTGAATAGTTTGATCTCATAGGTTATCATGTATGCCACAGAACAAAGCCAGTTTTCTATATATAAAAATAAGATAGATTTTCAGCGTTAGAACTCAAAAGTTTCATCCTCAGCATCGTTTAATTTTCAAGCGGTAAAACATTCACAGGAGCCGTGTATCTGGAGAATTAGATGCCGCAGTAGCTTGTCGTAAGGCGGAGAGGATAAAGGGATATTGGCCTTCAACATCTTCCCCCATAGGAACCTTTTGACAGTTGGCCTGATGCATCGCTCCTGAGGGGGCAGCTGGGAGGACCCTATGCGCCGCCTCCTCCCCCCCTTCTAAACCTCTCTTTCTCCCCTGTTTTAAAAATCGGCGCTTCTTGTAATCTCTCTCTCTCTCTCTCTCTCTCTCTCTCTCTCTCTCTCTCTCTCTCTCTCTCTCTCTCTCTCAAAAGGATATTGCACAAATAGAGAGTGTACAAAGGTCCTTTACAGCTAGAATAGAAGAAGTTAAGAACCTTGACTACTGGGAAAGACTACAATTCTTAAAATTATAGTCTCGAAAGGAGAAGAGAACGCAACATGATAATACAGGATTGGAATCAGATACAAGGAATTGCCGAAAACACCATGGAGCTAAAAATATCAGAAAGAGCAAGCAGAGGTAGATTAATAGTGCCCAAAACTATACCAGGAAAACTAAGGAAAGCACACGGGACATTAATCCACTACGCACCAGCATCGATAGTGCGTTACCAGCTCATCTGAGGAACATATCAGGCGTGAGCGTAGATGTGTTTAAGAATAAGCTCGACAAATGCCTAAGCTGCATCCCAGACCATCCAAGATTGAAAGATGTAAAATATACCGGAAGGTGCATCAGAATTCTCTGGTAGACATCAGAGGTGCCTCGCACTAAGGGACCTGGTGCAACCCGAACGAACTGTTACGTCTGTGAGGTAAGGTCTCTCTCTCTCTCTCTCTCTCTCTCTCTCTCTCTCTCTCTCTCTCTCTAATTCTCTCTTAAGGTCTGTACCAGCAGGTATCTCTCTCTCTCTCTCTCTCTCTCTCTCTCTCTCATTCGTTATATTATTTACATGTGGATATATCTAAATATCAGCAATTATCATGGTCCATGCAATGTGGGGTATGGCGCTTCTGCGCGGTGCACTGCAGGCATTCGTTTTATATCATTTCCCCTTATGTGGATATATCGGAACAATTGTTCATATTCTCATCCGTCAGTGTGGGGTTCCTAACAATTGTTATTCTCTTTCATCCCTCTTCGGTCCACCTTCTCCTAACAACCTCGCATCCGGCGCACTGCAGGCATTACTTAAGGTTTTACTCTACCTGTGTTCATATTCTCTTTCATCCCTCTTACTTTCCACCTTCTCC
>NC_089743.1:13268697-13311197 GCF_040412425.1 Macrobrachium rosenbergii | reverse complement strand
GGTGCTCCTTATACCTTCACAGAACACTTATGAGATGATTATCATATTAAGCTCCTCCAGTGATATATATATATATATATATATATATATATATATATATATATATATATATATATATATATATATATATATGTTTATATATTTATATATATATATATATATATATTTATATATATATATATATATATATATATATATATATATATGTATAATATATATACATATATATATATGTATATATATTTATATATATATAATATATATATATATACATATATATATATATATATATATATATATATATATATATATATATATATATTATATATATATATATATATATATATATATATATATATATATATATATATATATATATATATATATATTATATATGTATATATACAGATTCCCCATAGGTAAAGTGTCTTGTTCCTATTCTCATTCAGTTCTTTTGGATGACGTTGCAAGCCCGTTTCTTGTGCCATGTTGCAGTCTTTCACAGTGAAATGACTAACAGTTAACCAATTTACTGCTTAGATCAATAGTGGCACAATGGAATTTTAATGTTGCATGCTATCTGTATGTTGTCGCCCAGGTTTCAAAATTAGGTCCTTAGGATATAAGTAATGAAATGAATTATTCAAAATTAAAATTATTCTCATAATTCAGTACTTGCAACTTATCTCGAAGTAGAAATTGAAGAACATAAGAAATCTTTACGATTTTATTTTTCTTGAAGTTACTTTTGTGTGTTCATCCTGAATTATTGATGGGACTTTGAGCATTAGTCCCGATTTTATGTGCAGAATAAACTTGTTATTCCGTTCTAAATAGTTAACGGAGTTAACGCTAGTTTTTATGCAGAATTCCAACTGAAGTGGAATATGAAATGTTATTCTCTCTCTCTCTCTCTCTCTCTCTCTCTCTCTCTCTCTCTCTCTCTCTCAAGAATTCCTAACATTTTAAGGCATCTTGTTGTTGGGTTCTCGGGCGTCAAAACCGCCCATTCGTACATCATTTACTGCTGTTTCAACATTCAATCTTTGCAGTGTTGATTCATAAGCAAATTTTGAGACTGCTTTGTATGATAAAGAGTTCTCATTAAAAATTGTAATTAATAAAACGGCTCTGAAACCTCACACAAAAGGTTAAAGTTTCGACAGTTATGTTATCTTTTTATACGAATGACATCAAGTTTGCCGTACTTTATTATACGTTTGCGTAACGCTTTCGAAGGCGCATGCTTTGCGTGAGCGTGTCTTAAATGGTGGTTGATGGATTACCTCAAGGCTATTTATGTTGCTACAGTGACCTTAAACCTGTTATCTTTAGTGAATTATAACGCCGAAGGTCACGGTTGATGGCGCTGTAAAGGCCACAATTTCTGCAATCATTTTGACCTAAAAGTGCCATGGACGTGTATAAATATTTCGCGGGTGATGAACGAGGTCAGAGGTGACTTCAAGACAAGTTGCAAAGGAGGTTAAAAGGCTTCACAGTCCTTTGTGAGAGTGAAAAGGTCATCTTGTCACCGGACAGTATTCTCTTCCTTTGTTATGAAAGTACCGGGTTCCTGTCATACTCGTCGAACGTCAGGTATATATATATATATATATATATATATATATATATATATATATATATATATATATATATGCGTGAGTGTGTGCGTATGTATTTTTTATTATCTGTGGGTGAGGTTGTATGGCCACAACGAACGCTGCAACACAGTTATCCACCTACAGGTGCTATTGAACAATCAAGCTAGGTGCAGCTACTTGTGGATATTATACTGTAATGTGTAATGAAGCAAGATATTTATACATTACTATATACATATATATATATATATATATATACTTATATGTTTATATATGTATATATATACTGTACATACATACATATATATATATATATATATATATATATATATATATATATATATATATACACACACACATACAAACATATATCCTAATTAATTCCAGCTTCGCTGCACACAGCAAGAGAAGTGTTCAGTCCCACGAAGGGAAAGTCTTGAGCCTATTTCTTGAAATGTACATTTCTGTTTGTTAATATAAGCACCAAATTGTGTAAATTGTGCACAGTGAGCTGTTGTGGCTCACAGCCTTGGTTAAAACAGCACATGGGGCTTGCAGCATCACCCCAAAACAGTTGTTGAGAAACTAGATGGATAACACTCTCTGGACATATGTGAACGTGTATTATTTTTACCTTAACAAGGACGTTCCAGAGAAAAAACAACTCGGCGATCACTCACACTTATACTGTAACTGTTAAATCATGAAAGTGCGGTATGATTTCTACATCAGCCACCTCATGCACCCACACAGGAGTATCATCAGCAACACTTTAAACCACCCTACACACAGTGCTCCAATTATCCCTATCCTGCACTCATTCTTCCACGTTCTAGATATTACGGTCTTTGCTTCTCAATAACTTCGCAATATCCAACCCCCTCTAAAGCTTTCTTCTCCTCTTTTCTCAAAATCCCGAATTATACCTTCCTTTCTCCTGGCTGAATCATCTAAAAATGCTCTGATCCACCCTTTCACCTACACTAGCCTTTTTCAGCACTAGTTGCACATATCTTCACTTTTCACCCTATCATGTCTTCTTATGCCAAAAGTAATACTCATACAGTTCGTCTCAACAACTTCAGCTAATATTCTTCCATTCGCTTTCAACATCCAGACTTTGCTTCCTCAAAGGAAAGTTGGCTCACCATTTATTACATAGGCCTATACTATCGCCGTGGCTTCCATGGAAGGTTCAAGTTCCTTCCCAAGTTTTTTGCTCTCATCCATTATTGTTAATGCTTCCTGTATTCTGTGGCTCAGTTCTACATTCTTCCATGCTGTGGAGAAAGAGTACGCTAATCAAAAGCGTTGAAGGAAAATGGAGACGACCAAGAACGTGCTGGCTAGACGGAGGAAGAGGTGTTAGAACCGCATAGCTTTAATATCCAGGAAGTGCAAGAGCTCTCGAAAGGTAAAGTTGAGTTACACAATATATGCAGAGGGAATCAATATACTATTAATGAGCCCTTTGTGTACGTACATGACGTTCCTGATGTATTGGATGTTACTGCGCTGCAGTTCGTCTTGGAGTCGACACTTGAAAAATGGCAGTGGCAGTCACTAGTGTCTTTTTTCTTTCTGGAACCACCTCGTAATGGAGAAGTCATTTCTGTTGTTTATATATATATATATATATATATATATATATATATATATATATATATATATATATATATATATATATATATATATAAACATGTATATATACACATACATACATAATATATATAAAGACACACACACACTATGTATGTAGTATGTATATATATATATATATATATATATATATATATATATATATATATATATATATATATATATATATATGTGTGTGTATATATATGTGTGTGTGTGTGTGTGTGTTATCATCAATGATCATACATTTTTTCAAAGGTCGTTATCTTTTCTTATTTATAATTAAAAAAAATTGTATAGTATAGTATGTTTAACATTCATGCAATAGAAGGTTTTATTTATTTAGAGGTAGTACTGCCGACGTGCGTCAAAAACTTATGTAGAAGTTTCCTCAAGGAAAATGGAAAATTTGAGATAGCTAGTATAATCAGCATTATTAAAAGCAGCTAAGAAGGTCTTTATTGAGACTTGTTGACACAATAGAAAAAGTATTTAAAAAATCAAACTCTGCCATTACTTATCACAGGACAAGGAGCAATTCTGCTGTTGTCAAAATTAATTTATTCAAGGCCAGTGCAAATCAGAGACAAACACACCAAAGTCTTATTTGAAGAGTGACTAGTTTGCTTTGATTTCTAGTTGTTTGAATGTATTCGAAATTCCTTAGGAATTCAGTCCATATTAAACAGGTAATTTGACGTACATGATTGTCTATGTTGTTTAGACAAAGATGTGAGGTCCACGCAAGGCCTCTTATACCCTTTGACGCCCTTACCACGCCTTCCCTTAGGGCAGGGGATTTTCGAAGTGCGGGTCCCGACTCATTAGTGGGATGCACAATAAGTCAAGTGGATCGCGACTCAAAGAAGAAATACACACAAAAATAAGCAAGTGAGAGGGACAGTCTCATTCGCACTCATTACTCATCATCCACATTAACTCAATTAAAGACGAAAGATAGAAAGAGGTCCATCAGTGCACCAAATATGCACGTATCATTGTCTTCTTGTGTTCCAACTTGGAATCAACAGCTTACAAGCAAACAAGCACATCCTTCTCTTTTAATGAAAACATTTTTCAAAGATGATGTTTACAGTGCCTTCTTTGCTAGAATCTCATGCAAACTGTGGCTTTTTATTTTTTTTTATAGTGTTGCTAAGAATATAAACATGTAACTTATTGAGTAGGTTTCATCCATAAGTATATATTTATCTTGTGTTTATAGTAAATAAAAAAAAAAAAAACAGTTCTTCATTGGAAAGGCGGGTAGAGCTCTCGGCTAGCACGCTCTTAGTGTCCCGGCGTTCGACTCTCCGACCGGCCATTGAAGAGTTAGAGGAATTTATTTCTCGTGATAGAAATTCATTTCTCGTCATAATGTTGTTCGGATTCCACAAGAAGCTGTAGGTCCCGTTGCTAGGTAACCAGTTGGTTCTTAGCCACGTAAAATAAATCTAATCCTCCGGGCCAGCCCTCTCTAGGAGAGCTGTTAATCAGCTCAGTGGTCTGGTTAAACTAAGGTATACTTAACAAAGCTTGCTGGGACCACAACTAGAAAAGTTAGAAAAATGCTGCCGTAGGGCAAGGTCCTGAATTGTGCTAGTTTATCTCTTTATTTTTTTATTTGCAGTTCCGTTGTAAGTATAAATGTGACATCATTTGTGTAGAAAATGAGTTCTTAAATATTATTGTAATCTCCCATTTTTTTCTACCTAGTATAATTTTAATACAAGTTTTCGTGGCGTCATCATCTGTGTCGTTAAAACCTTGGCCATCGCCACTAACAGGTGAATCACGACACTGCCAAGCATGTTTTGTCATAGGTCAAGTTACATCGGCTAATGGAAATCAACAGCATGACTGAAAATTTGATTTTAAATTCTGTAAATGGAGTCGTAATTGTCGTTTGACGATAGCCATTCCGCTTGAAGCGATATTTTTTCTTTCCTTCCTTTAAAGAGAAAGCGTTTTGTTCGGTGCAAAAGGTCCCATTGTCAACCGTCTTTTAGCGAGGATAATAAAAAGCCCGGCATCACGACCAGATAACAAACTGTCCTTATCTTTAATTCAATTCCTCGGGCACTTAGGGCTCTTGCTTGGTGTCCGTCCGAAGGCGAAAAGATAAATCATGGTTTTATCTCGGGACATCATTATATGTCATTTTATTCTCTTAATGATAGTTTAGCCTCTAGGTAGACGCCTTTTGAATGTCCGCTTGTCTACAGTTGTAATAAACGCCAGAATAAAAAAAAAATCCCGATTTCCTTTCACGGTTCCACATCTCTTGCGTCTCATTAATCATCATTACTCACCTCACAATCGCCTCATTATCCCTCTCGCCTGAGTCTACAAAGGCTAGAGGGACCAGATGATGATGAAGAAGAAGAAGAATAAGAAAAAGAGGAACAGGGAGAAATAAGGAGCTGTGACGGAGCGGGAGGGGTAGAGGAAGAAAGGAAATGCCATTGATTTGAGGAATCAAACGAATGGAATCGGAAACCGAATAAATGCTTCAGACGTATGACAAAAAGTCATTATGAAATGGAAACGAATAAGGTGAGGAAGGAGGGGGGTCATGAAAAAAAGGGAGAGGGGGAGATGGAGGAAAGGGTGGAGGGGGGAGGCTATCTAGATGACGGATGACACCAAATGGTCCCCACGCAATCCTCGAAGCGCAATCCTCAGTGCGAGCAATCCTTTAGGGCCCCATCTCTGCCAAGCCAGTGACTCAGCATCGAATCTCCCATTAAGAGACGATGACAAAGTGATCGAATCCTTCATTCCGTTCACTTAGGATGCTCGCCGAGAAGCCGAGAGAAAGAACGGCGAAGGGAGAGAGGGAGGGAGAGGAGGAAGTGAGCCTCGGCGTCTCAGTCTCCCGGGAGTCCTATATATCCTGGTGTGTAGACCGTAGAATCTACAAAGCATAAAGTGTATTCCGTCTCCTTGGCAGGCCAAGAATTGGAGATCATTCCGGCTGTCAACCAGTGTTTTATATTTCGCAATAGCTTCTTCGTTTGGGAGTTTTCTCCAGGGCCCCTTTTCTCCTGCATTCGGAGAGAGAGAGAGAGAGAGAGAGAGAGAGAGAGAGAGAGAGATTTACATGAATGTAAGATTAAGTAATAGATGGAAATATATAGTAAAATATCTTTTAAGCCTTTCTTAATTTAATGGGTAGCAGATCCTTGACATTAATATTATCCAGTTACTTTGGGGAACAATTAATGACCATGCCATTCAAATCGATGACTATGAAACCTTTAAAGGCAACTTGTACTGTAACTTTTTTTAATAACTTTTGCATCGTTTTCCGCCTCCCGATTTCATTCGAAAAGTAAAATCCTCTTACAAAGAATGCCTACAGAGGACTGTGCAGCCTTTCCAACCATCAGGCCTTTGACATTTCTCACAAACATTCAGAATCATCACCTCATTTGCTACGCAAGCTTCAGGAGTCCTCCCTTATCTGTGACTGAGACTTGTGTGTGAATATGTTACATTATACGTAGGGATTTGCATGATGGAAGACGCTTAGAGAGAGATGGTGGTTGGTCGGCAACGCCTTTTCTCCAGCCTTAACGAGGACAAGGGTGGGTGATTCAGCAAATCGTCCAGTCATGGTTGTTATCTGTTCTTTTAGGTGCATTGATGTCATGGTGATTCAGTCATTACTCAAGAACAGTAGCGCCTTGAGCGGGTGAGTAGCTCTATTATTTTCATCTATTTTTTTTTTTTTACTTAATTATGTGTGTGTGTGTGTGTGTGTGTGTGTTTTATTATGGGCTCTAGTGCTAAAAAAAAAAAAATTCTGAAACTCTCGTGCTAACATTAGTGGTTAAACCTCACAGATGTCGCTTGATTTTATAATTAAGCGAGGTACATTTTCTTCAAACATTTCCTTGAACGCCGTATATCGAAATTAAAAGTCATATACATACATACATACATCCATATATATATATATATATATATATATATATATATATATATATATATATATATATATATATATATATATATATATTATGTGTTTATTGCATGAGCCGGTCCCTCGTTCGATGGGTCGGTAGAGTTCTATTATTATATGCATTGCTGCTAGGCCCGTTGGATGGGTTGAGATTCTCTGCCCGGCCAATGAATGAAATTAGAGGAATTTATTTCTAGTGATAGAAATTCATTTCTCGGTATAATGTGGTTCGGATTCCACCACAATAAGCTGTAGGTCCCGTTGCTGGGTAACCAGTTGGTTCTTAGCCACGTAAAATAAGTCTAATCCTTCGGGCCAGCCCTCTCTAGGAGAGCTGTTAATCAGCTCAGTGGCCTGGGCTAAACTTAACTGCGTGAGCCCTCGTAGCTCATTGGTTTGGACTCGCCACTCCAGCTAGCTCGGATTCAATTCACTACTTTGTGAGGTTCGTTCCTTTGAAACACTTTGTGGTACAGTACAATTATTATCCTAAGCGGTGAGTTACGTACCAGGACTGATGTGGGTCGCCGAAAGAGAGGAAAAGGTGTTGCTAGTGACCCCAGCCTTCTGCTCATCGGCAATGCGCAAAAACAATTGCTCACTTTGTACTATGCTGTAAACTTCTACTTTTCGTTTACTCTCGTGTTTCCTACATAATAATTATGAAGGCCCTTCTTTACAGCACTTCTTGCATACCGTCCATCAACAGTTTATATGTCTTCTTCCTCACATCCTTTTCAATAAGCATCCGAATTATATATATATATATATATATATATATATATATATATATATATATATATATATATATATATATATATATATATATATATATATATATATATATATATATATATATATATATATATATATATATATATATATATATATATATATATATATATATATATATATACACACAATCATGAAGCTACAAATGCCGCTTAATATCAAATCCACACTGCCTCGGAACGGTGTGATAAAAAATTTCATATATACATATATATATGTATGTATGCATGTGTGTGTGTATATGTAGTGCCTATACACGTACGTGACTGCAAATTTAGGTGTTTTCGCAGTTATTGATTCCGAACGTAATAACTTGTTTATTTTTTCCATCTCAGAGTTCTCATGTCCAAGGCCTGCACGCGTCATATCCCCAGGGATTTTGATTTATGTAAACAATTTGTTTCGTTTCGTGTTTGTGTATCTGCCAGGCGGTGGAAGGAATGTCATTATTTTTACCAGTCAGAACCATACTGTGGGGGTCTTTGCATTGTTTTTCTCTGGCGTGTCTTGCTTTGTTTTCCGTTTCGGGTTTTGTTGAAAAATACGTATTTTTTTATAACGCTGATGGGAAAATACATTTTGTTCTGTATACTGTAATATAACATGTAAAAGTTAAGTATATCTTAGTGTAACAGACCACTGAGCTGATTGACAGCTCTCCTAGGGCTGGCCCGAAGGATTAGATTTATTTTTACGTGGCTAAGAACCAATTGGTTACTTAGCCATGGGACCTACAGCTTATTGTGGAATCCGAACCACATTATAGCGAGAAATGAATTTCTATCACCAGAAACAAATTCCTCTTGTTCTTCACAGGCCGGTCGGAGATTCGAACTCGTGACCAACAGAGTGGTAGCTGAGAACGGAACCCGCTCACCCAGCGAGGAACTAATATTGTTTACTTAATGTTGGGACTATCAAGGAACATATAATTTATTTTTTTTATTTTTTTTATAATAACTCTAATTCAGTTGCCTAATTTCATTCTAAATCAAGCAGTTATTTCGTTACATCATTCATATTCTCTCTCTCTCTCTCTCTCTCTCTCTCTCTCTCTCTCTCTCTCTCTCTCAAACGGTAGGAAAGGAGTTTCCGATATCCGCAACCGTACATTTCTGCCTCCTGTTTCCGTACCAATATTCTCTTCTTTATGCCCCACAAAAATAAAAGTAAAAAAGTGAGAAATGTGAAACCCAATAATAAGGCAAAGAACGGGAGTCCTGACCTAGATGCGTAAATAGCAAAACAGAAATCTATTAGATTCATGCATTAAGGATCGGATCACTAACGTTGCTTGAAGTCCCGTAAGAAAATCTATCCCATTCACTCTTCTGCCCCCTCCAACACCCCTACCTTTTAAGTAATAGGATATAATCCTTTCTCAGCTAAAAGGTTGAAACTCCTATTCGTAAATCATGAATTTATGACCCTTAAAATCTCCATTGGCTTTATTGCTTTGCTGTTATAATTCTCCCTCTCTCGTTCCATCGAGCTCGCGTGCTGGCTCTTGCGATTCATTACCGAAAATACAAGCTTTTGCTTCTTAGGTTGGAGACATTACAATTATTAATTTTTTCTTTGCTTCCTCCCCCCCCTTTTCTGTCTTTTTGCCTAAATTCTCGAATGCTATAACAATGTGGAGTCTTCTGGTAGCGTGTTTTTTTTTTTTTGTATTAATGTTTTATGCGTCCTTTTACTATATAACTAAGCGTTAAAGTTTAGCTTTATTTTGAAAATGAAATGACTTTTATTATGAAGAATGTAGTAATAATGCAGAGTATATGAAGAACCTGTTATCCATTGCCGTTTATTGGTACCTAAAAGACAAAGGTGTGTCATTTCGCATTTTTTAATTCTTTACCAGTTTGATATTAACCGGAAATTGTCATTCTTTCTCTGGCTCCAAAATTGTAGCCAAGAAAAAGAACTTTTTTTGTTACTTTTACCTAGGGCGAATTTTAGATGTCCGTTTGTATTCTGATGTATAGTACATGAAAGGTGATTTGAATTGTACTTTGTACTTCGGGTGAATTTGTATACGAGAGGGAATAATAACTTTTTAGGCTGAAGTTTTGCTAATCTGATGTATATCTGATGACTGGCCTCGCCTGATGGGGTAAGAGTGTCCCTCTGTTTTGATCATATACATTTTATCTCTCTCTCTCTCTCTCTCTCTCTCTCTCTCTCTCTCTCTCTCTCTCTCTCTCGTGACGCCAGCTGGAACCCACGACAGTCGGCCAACACCTAGATACACAATTCACTGCTTATGCAAACAGAAGTATGCAAGATTTTATTGGAACGCGTCATTTCGCCCATCCTTGCCTGGTTCGGGAATCTAACGCTGCAGGTCACTCAGTTTGTCCGTTGAGAGAGAGAGAGAGAGAGAGAGAGAGAGAGAGAGAGAGAGAGAGAGAGAAAAGACCCAACCAGCATACTTCTGAGTAAGAGAAACAAACCCTACAATGGCCATTCTCATTTCCAAATCCCACATCTGCCCCTTAAGAGCTGAAAAACAGAAAAAAAGAAACAGAAAGATCGTGGAAGAGACCGTCGCAGATTCTAGAATAAGGCCCACCGGTGTCTTGGATTCCGCGTTAATGTTGTTACAGAAAGTTTATGTGAATCAGGTTCAGTGGATGGAAAGGAGAGAGGAGGGGCCTGAGGGTAAGGGAGGTGGGTTTTGGGCGGAGGGGGTGAAAGGTGACGGAGTTTTTTCAAAAGTCCTTCTACACGAGAAACGGAGTCACGAATGCTTGAACTGCGTTTCGTCTTACACGAACGGAAAAATTCCTTTCGATTCTTCTTTGTCCCTTGCGATTCATTCGGCTTCCAGTTGCCATGTTTTTTTCTTATTTCAAGGTGACACTCTCTCTCTCTCTCTCTCTCTCTCTCTCTCTCTCTCTCTCTCTCTCTCTGCTGCTGCTGCTCTTTTTCTATGATTCGGGTCCCATGTCTAATTTTAGTGATGTGTTGGGCGCTCGGTGCTCACGTTGTAAGTAACGTGCTGTTTTATTTCGATTCTTCAAATTTTATGTATCATTCTTCTAAAGAAATAATGTAATTTGGTTTTCGTCCACATGTCATGGATATGAAACAGATTTTATCGGCAATTAGAAGTTTGATTATCATGTTTATCGAGAGCATAAGCAAGCTCTGTTTAGATTTTTTATTTGTACTAAATATGATAGAAGTGAATTCGATATAAAAGTTTTTATGTGTTAGCTTTTGTGCTGCCTGTTCTTTCCTGCGTATGTCCCTTTTTTATGTGTTAGCTTTTGTGCTGCCTATTCTTTCCTGCATATGTCCCTTTTTTATGTGTTAGCTTTTGTGCTGCCTATTCTTTCCTGCGTATGTCTCTTTTTTATGTGATAGCTTTTGTGCTGCCTATTCTTTCCTGCGTATGTCTCTTTTTTATGTGTTAGCTTTTGTGCTGCCTATTCTTTCCTGCATAATTCCGTTTTTGTATGTGTTAGCTTTTGTGCTGCCTATTCTTTCCTGCATATGTCCCTTTTTATATGTGTTAGCTTTTGTGCTGCTTATTCTTTCCTGCACATGTCCCTTTTTTATGTGTTAGCTTTTGTGCTGCCTATTCTTTCCTGCATAATTCCGTTTTTTTATGTGTTAGCTTTTGTGCTGCCTATTCTTTTCTGCGTATGTCCCTTTTTTATGTGTTAGTTTTTGTGCTGCCTATTCTTTCCCTGCGTTAATGTCCTATTCTTTTGCACATGTCCCTTTTTTTTTATGTGTTAGCTTTTGTGCTGCCTATTCTTTCCTGCACATGTCCCTTTTTATGTGTTAGCTTTTGTGCTGTTATTCTTTCCTGCATAATTCCGTTTTTTTATGTGTTAGCTTTTGTGCTGCCTATTCTTTTCTACGTATGTCCCTTTTTATGTGTTAGTTTTTGTGCTGCCTATTCTTTCCCATATGTCCCTTTTTTATGCGTTAATTCATATGTTTTTTTATGTGTTAGTTTTTGTGCTGCCTATTCTTTCCTGCATATGTCCCTTTTGCCCACGGTATAGATTCTGTGTTAGTGGGAAAGGTACTCGCTCAAGGTCACATGCATACAGGATGGGGAGTGAGTGAAGAGTCACAGTTTTTGTGTAGGATTTTGTAGGACTGAAATAGGGAACAGTAATCGAATCTCGTACTTTTTAAGGGGCGGAGGTAAAAAACACCGACCTTTTTCGCCCGCTCCTGTATGAGGGTCATGTGCGGCCTGATATTGAATCATGTCTTTTTAAAATGGAAACAAGAGCACTTCTCTTCCACGTCATGTCTATCTTATGCATTTCTGATATCCTTTCTCTCTCTCTCTCTCTCTCTCTCTCTCTCTCTCTCTCTCTCTCTCTCTCTCTCTCTCTCTGACGCGTGATTTTTCGGTATCTTGGCCTGCTTCAACAGAATACTATTATTGAGGGTGTTAGTGTTTGAATGTATACTTGCATATGCAATGAATATCCATTTCGGTGACTAAGAAATACTTGAAGTTTGATACAGCAATCTCTTGCAAAGGCCGCCATTTTGGGTCGTATCGAACATCCATTAATCGACCCACACCATTCACATGAAATGTCAATAGGCTAATTAACCTCTCATGTCACAGCAGAACTCTGTCAGCTTTAGAATAAAGAAAAAGTTCGAATTATTGATATCGGGACTTCTATTTTACTATAAATGAATAAAAAGCCAAAGAAAATGCAGCCGCGGAGCGTCGTGGGCTTTAAAAACGCAAATCCTAATCTCAAGGATCCATGAATACAAAGTAAGGAAAAGGAGAGAGAAATTGTGATGCATGAAACGCCGGTTCTTTTGAAGTTATTGAATACTTAAAAAGAATTTTTCCCCCTTCTCGTTTTTTCATTTTTTCCGGAGTCCTTGGATTGACTTGTTGAAAATCAGAAGATTTCTGACTTTCGGGAAAAATGTAAGGAAAAAAAGTAGGTTTAAGCGATTGTGGCTTGGCCGAGATAAATGGGTTCCGCGGAATGGGGAATTGGTATAGGATTGGTCTTGACGGGGGTTGGTGGGGAATGGTGGGGAATGAAGCCAAGTGGGGAAAAGCATTTATTTCTATGATGAATGGGCGAAGTGATCACTCTCGAAAAAAAAAAAGAAAACGGAGTTCTGTAATTTTTTTTAAGGAAAAATGCGGCTCAGCTTCAAGGAAATAGTAAAACAACGGTTGCTTTAGGAAGAAATGATTGGACAGGAATTATTTTATGAAGGATGGAAAGGATATAAGTTAAGCGAGCTATGATAAATGAAATCTGTTAAAGGAATTGCATGAAAAATGGAGAGTTTTCTTTATGTGGGTTACGTCAGTTATACGTTGCATCAATCTATGCATGATGGATTCCTATATACTTATATCGAAACTTACAATATTGTAGCGCCAGCACACCTGCTTCTCCGGCCAGAGATTTCGTGTTCAAATCTCGAGCAAGGGAGGAATGATAGCGAGCTCTGTCAAAACCTATTGCGACTTAGCTACGCAGGAATTTTGTACCTGGCAGTTATTCGACTGTAGACGCAACCAAGGGTGGAGTAGAGCGTGGGAATGACAACCTGGTGTCAAAATTCATGAAGGAAATCTAAAGGTTTGCGCCCTCTCAAACCGCACCTTCAGATTAGAATTGCACACACACACACTTTATATATATATATATATATATATATATATATATATATATATATATATATATATATATATATATATATATATATATATATATATATATATATATATATATATATATGTGTGTGTGTGTGTGTGTGTGTGTGTGTGTGTGTGTGTGTGTGTGTGTAGAATCTACTGGTCACTTTTACCAAATACATATGTAATTGTAATAGCCACAATGCCCTCTTAACTTCTCGAATTCTCCGCGCATTTTTGGATATGCTTATCACTACAAAGCCGTAAGATCCAAGCGCAAGAAATTGAAGAGACTGTGATGCCCGGTCGCAGGAAACAAACACGCATCACCATAATCACAATAAAGGTCACGTTGCCGACCTGACCACGACCGGGCATCACAGTCTTTTCAATTTCTTGCGCTTGGATCTTACGGCTTTGTAGTGACAAGCATATCCAAAAAAAGTGCGAAGAATTCGAGAAGTTAACAGGGCATTATGGCTATTACAATTATATATATATATATATATATATATATATATATATATATATATATGTGTGTGTGTGTGTATAGATAGATAGATAGATAGATAGATAGATAGATAGATAGATAGATAGGCGAATGTGCCACGTCACATAAGCTTCTTCCTGTGAGACCAGTGTCAATCACACTTTTATTCGTAATGGCTGCTCGAGACAAAACAGTTGTAGTCTGGCTGCTTTTATTATGTGAAAATCACTAAAAGCCCACAACAATTTGTATGTAGTATCCTTTACTTAAACTGCAAAATCCAGAGATTAAATAAAGTACTCAGTTAAGGGGTTTGGAGGGTGAAGTGAAAAAGAAGAAAAGTCTGACAGCTGAAGCGTTCACCAAGAGTAAGCCGGATACTATGGCTCTTAGTAAGACAAAAGTGAAAGGGAAATGCACTTAGTAACCTAAAGGTAAAGGAGATTTTCTGTCAGGAATTTGTCCTTGTTATGTCAGAAAACAGTGGGGATAGGTGAAAGACTGTTGGTAAAATCTGGTGTGCTAGAAAGAAAAATGCTCTGATTATTATAAGTATATTTGTAAAAGGAACTGAAAACGCTTTGGGACTGCCAGGATCTATGCACAGTTTTCTTTGAAGAATGAATAATAGTGGCTGTTCAGGGTGATCTGAATGCACAGTTAGGTTATGTTAAGTATACCTTAGTTTAACCAGACCACTGAGCTGATTAACGGCTCTCCTAGAGAGGGCTGGCCCGAAGGATTAGACTTATTTTACGTGGCTAAGAACCAGTTAGTTACCTAGCAGCAGGACCTACAGCTTATTGTGGAATCCGAACCACAATATAGCGAGAAATGAATTTCTATCACCAGAAATAAATTCCTCTAATTCTTCATTGGCCGGCCGGAGACTTGAACTCGGGCCTAGCAGAGTGCTAGCCGACCACTCTACCGACTCGTCCAACGAGGAACTATTCATGCTAGGTAGTAATGATATGGTTTGCAGGTTCAGCGTACCTGGAGTAACTTAGGAAAAAGAATTTGTTAGATTACCTGGTAATTACATGGACGGTTAATACCTGGTAAAGACAAAACTGAACATAGGAGGTAATATCAGGCTGAGAGGAGGAATTACCAGTGTGTTTGAAAATGTTATTAAGATGAGTTTAAAAAGGCACAAGTAAGAATAACAAGAAGAGAAGGAACAAAAAAGAGCGAGGCTTATACCAAAGTGATTGAACTTTGTGAGGTTGTAAGAGTCACCGATTGGGACACCAAGTCTATAGATAGTTGCTTGTGGCCATAGGCAAACTGAATGAAAGCATAAAAGCATTGCATTATGAAAATGAAGGGATATGTTCAGTGGCATAAAACATGAGGTTGACATAGACCCAAAGCAAGAATTTATGTGAGAAAAAGTGTTCTTGAAGAAAATAAATATAAGATGTAATTGGAGAGATGTCATCGGAAAAGAGAGCAGTTCTTGCTGACAGAGTGATTATATTGAAGAACTGTCCAGTACAGAGGGAGGAGAAGAGGCAGATCTGAATGAGGAGAGTGTAGAAGGGATTAATGTAAATCTGGTAATGATTGTGTTTTGGACTGAGAATGAAATAAATAGGACGGATAACAGGAAGAAGAATGGAAAAGCTAGAGCCTTGACAAGATTATTACAAGTGAGATGTTAGAGTGTGTTGATATTAGTTTAATTACGTAGCTAGCAAAGCAGTAAATGGTATGTTGGATGAGGAATATGGGAAATGTTTTCTTAAGGACTGGGTGACATGGATTGTCCTTTGTATGCTGGAAAAGGTTGAAGATATCTCTATAAGACTTACAAACTCATTACATTACTTAGAACACCAGGAAAATGAATAGCAGGGCTTTGCTTGAGAAACCAAAATAGGCAAAAGAAAGATTTAAAGTGAAAAAGCAATATTTAGTTCTTACAAAAAGGATGATTTGTGGGTTAGGTGTACATCATAAAATAATGGTGTAAAGGTTGAGAGTAATAGGCATAGGAAAGACGAATGTTAGAACTGATAAAATGTGCTTGAGGGTCTTGTAGATGTACGGTGGATGGTAAATCCGTTAGTGTTATTAGAAGTTTTTCGATGAAAGCAAAACATATGGAATGCTGGATAAAGGTGAGAGTAGCTGTTCTCGTTTAAAAGGGAGTCTCAGAAAGTGTGTGCTGTATTTCCATGATTGTTTTAATATTTTTAGAAAAGGAGTATGAGAGAACTTAGGAAAAGGGCAGGAGATTTGGGCGCATCTCTGTGGCTTAAGAAAACCATAGGAGTATGAAGTGTGGAATAGCAACATTGCAGATGATACTGCATTACTTGCCGATAGTTTTAAGTTTCAGACCCTGGAAGTAAATAAAGTTAAAATGGATTTCTAGCAAGAGTGTGGTTATGAAAGCGAATAAAAGGCAAAAAGACAGCAGTCATCGTTAGTGCTTATTAATATTAATCCTCAGATCAAGCTTACATTCATATGCAACAAGAAAGCTTCAAAAGAACAGAATGAGAGCAAAGATGTGAAAACTGCAGAGGTGAATTGATTGTGCAGTGTATGTGTAGTAAGCAGTCTTGAAATAGCGAAAAATATTAGGATAAGATAATACAAGAAAGTTGTTAAAAATTAGGTTTTTTGGTGAAATGTGCTTATAAATTTCGGAAAGATGGAGACCGGTAAAATGATGACTATATGAAGTGGAAGAGACTTGGAATGAAGTACGAGAATGTTTGAAAGAGAGACAATTGGGCCATTTGTCGATGTCTTGCAAGGAGGTTTGTCAGTGGGTGTATTATTAAGCGGTTGACTTGGAAGAGTTAATCTTGATTTTGCAGTAAAACCATTCCTGTGACTTTTATTTTGTTTTCCTCTGAGTATACATATATATATATATATATATATATATATATATATATATATATATATATATATATATATATATATATATATATATATATATGCTCGTATATATATGTATATAAATGAATGATTGTATATTAGTTTGGCTTCTATAGAAATCCAAACCACTTGACAGACCCAGACAAAAACTTCACACATGGCCTCTATGTCACCCCAGAAAGGTTTTCAACTCCAAATCAAACCCCTAACCGTGACAGACATACAGACACAGACAAAACAAATGAAATGTTCGTTTTTAAGTCACCTTGTCCTTCAGTTTTCTGGGTTTATTCTCATTTTTCACCCGACACTTCACATTATCTTCTGGCGCTGCCAGGAGTATGATTAAGCTGCAACAATAAATCCCCCATAACATCAATTTTGGATCAGAATTTACATGAATTTTGATCATAATTTATGATGATAATTAATATAATTGTTCATTACCTTGATAAAATCTACATTGAAAACCTAAATCGATCATTTCTTTCTTAAGTAAGCGAAGCTGAGTCCGCACATGCGTAGTTGTTGCTTAACACAACGATTTCAGCCAGCAGCAATTGGAATTAATTATCATGCGAATGGGCAAAAAACTTCATTGCGTATGGAAAATAACTTTCTTTTTCACATTGCTTGGTACTGATTACCTGGAAGATAATGACTAAAAATTCTAGATTAAAACTTTACAGGAATGTAGATCGTCACATATGGAAATATTTTCTGAAAGGTACTTGGAGGGTAAATGTGTTAGAAGCAAATAGGGATTTAAGAAATGACAACAACTACTACACTTCGAGTGACTCGAAGTGCTCACAGCTTACACAACACATCAGTTCATACCTTTTGCTGATGTAATCATACACAGGAGGGAACAATATTCCCATCATTTATGAAAATAAGATTATTGTTTATAGTTATATATTGGAATGTTATATATTCATTTCTATCTTATATCAATGCATATTTATTCAAAATAATAAATACTGATTGCCTAAGATTCCTCAAATAAGGGAAAGATTTTGTTTGATTCATGATTACATTATTGTACGAATTAACCAAGTTTATAGATGCTGTACATATAACATTATACACAATTCTACAGCAAGGAATTTGATGTCATTGCGAAGATAAGGAGTTGTAATTTATTATGTTATGTTAAAAACGTTCCTAAAACCAACATAAAAAAATACATATCATGAGTTGAAGTTAGCCGTACAGGAAAGTGTTTTGCCACTTTTTTCTTAATATGATGAGGGGGTGGAAGGCTAACTTTTGAGTTTAAATTAGAACTGAGGGGTTGGTTCAATTTTTAAAGAATTGAACAGTAAAGTTTACTTTCATAATACATATCATAAAAAGACATCACTGGCCTAGGCCTATAACAAATTGCCTGTATTACATGGAAATATTGTTTTAGATTTTTCTTGTATGATTTGGACTTATAACGGCCTACAAATAGCGTTGAAGGATCTAAGAGTGAAATGAATAAACCTATACATAATTTATTCATATTCTGATCAGAGCATCTGAGGTGCTTCCCAGATGAAATACAGCGGCAAACTGTCACGAAATTGGCAGTAACATGTCCGCACATGCAATTACCTGTCAGTTAATCGAAAGATATTTAGGTAGTACCGTACGTCAGTTCATCGTGAATGGGCTGTTTCTGCCCACAAACCGTTGTCTACACATAAGTTTTAACGGCAGTTTCGATGAACTGACGGAAGAAATGACAGGTAAACTCGGGGGTGTTAGGGAGGAGAAAGTGGGAGAGAGAGAGAGAGAGAGATAATTTATCGAATGTCATTCAGAGTTTTTCCGGGCAGCACCGGGTTGGTCTAGTATATATATATATATATAAATATATATATATATATATATATATATATATATATATATATATATATATATATATGCACACACACGATAATTGTGAATTTTAAGCATGACATCTTTCTATATATTCATATATTAGATAAAAAAATCGTATCGCTTAAAATTAATGAATCATCGTAATATATGGGGGTGCATGTTACAGTCAGCAATCAGCTATCATGGGGGAGAGGAGTTGATTTCGATTTTAATTACGGTACCGGAATTCAAAAGGAATATGTACAGAAGAGTCGAAGTAAATTCTTATCTCTCTTGTTAGCTGAATGGATAATGTCACTATCACCACATATCACCCCAAAAAGGCATAGGTTTGTATGCTTATAATGCACTTTACGTGTAAGTTATTTCCAGGGTTAATTGAAGTCCATATTAATGAGTTTGTTTGGCACAGTACATACATACTTACATAAATAGATACACACATACATGCATACATACATACATACATACATACATACATACATACATACATACATATACATACGTACATGCATATATCTATCTATCTATCTGTCTGTATGTATGTATATATATATATATATATATATATATATATATATATATATATATAGAGAGAGAGAGAGAGAGAGAGAGAGAGAGAGAGAGAGAGAGAGAGAGAGAGAGAGAGAGAGAGATGAACATTTTTTCTGTTAAACAATTATCATCGATCTATACTGTAAGAGTGACATTAATTCTGTGTAATTTATAAGTCTCTATTGGCTTCTGCTCTAATGTTAGTTTTTGGAGGAGGACAGATAAACATAACCCTGCAACATTTTCCATTCCTTTGGCTGATTGCAGTTTTGCTGTAACAACACTATAATATCATCAGATTATATGTGTAAACATAAAACAGCACTGATTCTTTTGTCATGCAAATCGTCGGTGAGGAACTTTGAATCCCTGAGAAGAAAATAATGAGAAACTTACAGATTCTTCATTCTGAATTTGTTGTTGTCATGAGAAATTTCAACCTATATGAAAATACCAATAAAAATTAATAATAGTAATATCAGCAGTGGTAAGAAAGATAATGGCAATAGGTGTAGTAGTAACAAATAGTAGTAATGGCAATATTGACGTTAGAATTTATTCTAGTAATTATGGTAATTAGAACGATATACCAAAAGCAAGCTTACAGATTTTATTAGCGGTTTTCAATATTATGTCCTTGGAAAAACACATCAAAAATATATTTTATTGTGATGCAATGGAATCTAATTTTGTATCATGTGCCTCATCGTTTCCCATGCCTTCTGTATTCTGTGGAATTCTCCAGTGTAGATGTTAGTTTGGGATAAGGGTAATTCTATATATTAGCTCCGCGCCTGTTTTTACCTTTTCAACTGGTTTTTCCTACACTTTTAGGGGTTCTGATACTGGCGGTGCATCTGTTTGTTGTAGGCCAAATGGAATGTCCCTTCGCCGTGTTTAGTACTGGCCCCGGCGGGGTTAGGTACCCATACATTAACAAGTTATTGCACTTGTCGGACGGGATATGAACCGTTCGAAACAGACGTACCCGTGCTCTGTCTTGTGAAGATCGCGTATGGAAACACCTTGTTGGATGGACTTCAGGGTTTAATTACAGGTTAATTACATTCGAGCGCCAAAAATTAAAGGTAAATTCATAATTAGCAACCGAAAAACTGTAGAAAAAGTCAAGTTAGAAGGCAGTCGCCGCCGCGGAGCTACTGTATCAGAATTTCCTGGAATGTTGAGAGACTTCTCTTGTATTATTATTTTCACCATTCGAATGGGTTCATACAGTGAGCAAGGTAGGTTCTTTGCAGGAAAAGGTGTATTGTTTTACGTTTATGCATGGGATCATAATAATGCTGAAAGACAATCTCTTGGTTACAAGAAACCTGTAGGTGACACCGAAGCTAGTTTTTGTCTTACTGTTGAAGGATTTTTGAAAGATTTTGCAGTTCTTTTCCAGCAAGTAAATTATGTAACAGATGTTGTTCCTCCTGTATCCTTCAGTGTCACTTTTTGTGTCACCTCCGTCAAAGAACCATTTCTAATTAAATTATTGCACACATAGTATATGAAACATCAGCGGACCATCTCCTAAACGGAACTGACTTCGTCCACTATGAGAGTTCCTTTCAGTGGTTACTCTTCACTAAACTGAAATAATACCAGATTGTTTGATATAAGTATCCATGAGTTGAAATAGACATCTATGGCCTTCTTCGTGACTGAGTGGTTAAGCTGAAGCCCCAAAGACATTGGCCTTACGACCATATCCCGACCTGCGGCCACAGGTTGCAAAAATAGGTTGGTAATCGAACAACAGGTTGTTGAAGGTCGTGGACTTCCTCACAACGGATTCGGTTCCAAGGAGGAATTCATTGCTGCACCGAGTTCCTTTTGGTGACTGATTTGGTTGTAAGGAGGTTGCTGGTGGTTGGTAAGTAGTCTGCCATCAGTGTGCAACTGGTCTGCTACCAGTCAGCGAGCGGTGGATGATTACCTGTGACCAACAAGCTTGCAACTGATGGCTGAGTGGTTGAAACAAATCAGCGTGGTGGTCGACCTGTTTACACTTGTCATTGACTGCAATATGCAACTGGTTGGCAAATGGTTAGCAAGTGGTCGGCCACTGATTGACCACTGGTAGGCAACCAGCCGTCCACTGGTTGGCCACCACTCACTCATCGGATACTAGCAGTCTCAAGAGTGGTTGCTGGTCGCAATACTGGTCACCCACCCCTCAGGCACAAAGCGATGACTAATGGTAGCCCCAGTCTCACATGGCAAGTGGTTGGCGACCTCATTTACCTTCTTCTTCTCAGTATTTTTATTTTTCTTACATGAGGCAAGAGACTGGCCAAGGCAATTGCATCCTCTTGTTGTTGTGCTGCACATCACGCTCTATGACTGGTAAAAATTAGTTGGAAGCTAAGGGAACTGCCATCCTTCTGATGTTTACTTGCCAGGAGGTGGCGGTGTTGCTTGGTTGATAGCACAGCTGGGACCTATACACAATAGTATCCCCTGATAATTGATGGGCCACAACTCACTGTCCAGTGGAGACCATCGACTACAGCCCAAGGCCGGCAACAGCAGACTGCGTGGTGATGGTGACTATTCAGAAAAGCGATGGTTGCCCGTCTAATGCGACTGGTGGAGGCCTAGTATTCGACCGGTAAGTGCTCAGTATGCCAATGGTGGAAGCCTAGTCTGCTGTCTCCACCAGTGGCCGACCCACTTCAGACTAGTGGCTTAGTACTTGCACAATGGTGGGCAATTAAGCGCCAGTCAGTTGGCCACTCTTAGCTCACCTCAAAAAATATTTAATAGTTGCCCGCTGGTCTGCCAGTTTCTGCCAGAATGTTCTATGCTCATTAAAATTCATTTAAAGACAGACAACCTTCACAGTAAAAGCTGTATTTAGGAAGATGAACAAGCAAACAAATTAAGTGTACAAACACATTATACACACGCACACACACGCGCACACACACACACACACACACACACACACACACACACATATATATATATATATATATATATATATATATATATATATGTATATATATATATATATTTATATATCTACGTAACATTTTTTTATATTCACAAACATTAAGGTATAAATGTCGTTTAATATCCAAATCGCTCTACCTCGGAAATAATACGGAAGGGGAATTATAAGTGATATGTGGTCCGTGACCTGGAAGATTCGATCCCCTAACAGCAACTGCCTGCGACAGCCGAATGGTAGAGTACTCGCCACTGAAGTCGGAGGCAATTGCTGTAGGAGACTGAGTATCTTAGGTGACGAAAATATTTCCAATTATGATTCCCCTTCGATATTATTTCCGATATTATTATTAAGGTACAAACGGCATTATTTCTTTTCAGAAATGATTAATGGAAAATATAGATGTTGACCTCCGTTGCGAAAAATATGCGAATATCAGTTAAGGTTGGTGATTAGTGGTTTGGGAATGGCATGTGCTTAGTTATGACATCTCTTGGGAGCAATTATCGCGTCTTTCGCACTCCCCCCCAACATCCCCGCCTCCTCATCCTTCTCCTCCTATATTTTCAGATGGGTCTATTATTTTTGTCAGTATAACTATTTTATATACATAAATTATATATATATATATATATATATATATATATATATATATATATATATATATATATATATATATATATATATATATGTGTGTGTGTGTGTGTTTGTGTATGTATGATTATTCAGCAACAGGAATCAAAAGTCTCTGTTTTTAGGAGAGAGAGAGAGAGAGAGAGAGAATGGATATAAAGTACATTTGAAGAAATCACTGTTTATGGTAGATCATTGTAAAAATAGTCATGAAAAGTGTTGTTAGGACAGCAGTTACGGTAACAAAGGAAAACAGTTTGCGTAAATGATTAAAATTTTGGACTTTCAATTATAAACGCAGTCAGTCATAAATGCATCTTCGTTCCACGAATACAACAATAAAAAAACTTAGGAAGAAAATTTTATCGAAGCAAGTATTCCACCTGTATCGTGTGTCAACATGGGTTGAAAATTGTGTAGCGTGAGCTTTGCATTGAAGTGTCACTTAAGTTCTTACAACAAGCCTGGATAGTCACGACGAGATTACGTCGGGGCCAAGAGATTAAGGGAGTTCTGAGGATCAAGAGACAGTTGGAGTCAGGGCAGGTATACATGCATACGGGGACACCATTGTTAAGTAAACGAACTGAAAGCATTGCACAGGGTGATGTACAAGAGTGAGAGCGACTCGAGTTATATATATATATATATATATATATATATATATATATATATATATATATATATATATATATATATATATATATATATATATATATATATATATATATATATATTCTTCTTCTATTCTTCTTTTTAACGTGCTTCTTTCCCATTTGTATGGGTAAGCACGGTGCCTTCTTTTGAAGGACTTTGATTTGGCTTTGGGGGTAGACTTGTAGTCTCGATCTCTCTCTCTGTTATATATATATATATATATATATATATATATATATATATATATATATATATATATATATATATATATATATTGGAAAGTTAAAGCATGTGTTTGTGTGTACGCGCGCTCGCTCATGGGATATATGTGAGACTGCAAGGAGGAAAATGAACTTAAGTTTGTTTGTTCGCGCATGAATGTCTTGGATAAAAGAAATTAGTGTAAGAGTTAGGGCAAGTATTATAATTAAAAGAGTTTTTCCTAAATGTCATAGTTGCAATATCATGACACTTGAACTCAATGCGAATATAATAAAAAGCAACCAAAATGCAGTACTTTCATTCACGTTAGGCATATGAATAAAGAGTATGTGAGAAAGATTTGCCCAAAAAATTATAAATATTAACACATGCACAGGAGCGCACACGCACACATCTGTCTATCTATTTATCTATCGGTCTATATATATGTATACACACACACATGCACACACACACACACGCATATATATATGTGTGTATATATATGTGTGTGTGTTTGTGCGTGCGGATATGTGTGTGTGCGTTCTGTGTTCTTTATCCTAGCTGCAGCTAAAGTACGTGCGTAGAGAGATCATTAGATAAATAGATAGATAGGTGTATGTACTCGCTTGTATATATGTATTAATGTTTATCATTTTTTAGGTAAATTTTTCTCACATCCTTATATTCATTATCACTAATGTTGAAGGAAAGTACTACACCATGGTTGCAATATATTATGCTGAGATATATATATATATATATATATATATATATATATATATATATATATATATATATATATATATATATATATATATATAAACACACACACGCAAGTATACATGTGTGTGTGTATGTGAATGCGTGGGCGTGAGTATGTATAGTCCATGTACCTGCACATTCGTATGAACTGGACGAGATCATTCATTACCCTTTAAAATGCTTGAAACTTCAATATGCAGTACATTAAAGAACAAGCTCACGCGCTAATGCGGTATTGTAAAGAAACTATTAGACTTATATTTCCCAAGTCGTAAATTATCCACCAGAAATATTCGACTTGAGGTGTTTCGTTGCCAGTGATTTTCTTATTATCTTTTCCTTTCAGTTCAAAAACTCTTGTTTACCGCGTCCTTTAAGCACTACCGTAAAGGTTTAGCTTGTCCTTATTGATTAATAGTTTTTCACGTTATCAAACGTTTAATGCGGAAGACACATAGTTTCTCAGACAAACAAACTTGAACGGTGGAATTGTCAAGCGCTGCTCGAAATGCCTTGCCGGAATTACAATTGAATAGAGAATTGGCTTTGTTCCGATGTTTATGTACCGTATTCCTGCGCATGGAAAGACGGACAAGCTGACACGTAAAAATGGATTTGTGTATCTCTTTTCTTTCAGAGGCAGATAGATAACATAGTGGCTATTATTAATAAGAAGACGTGAAGGAAAACCCGTGAAAAATGGACCAGCATAAAAGATGTACCGGAGCCATAATCATTATAGCTTATTGTATATTTATGGCATGCAAATAAGCTACGATTTTCTTCTTGAAAAATGCGCGCGGTGTTATTTTCAGGGAGTTTTATTGTAAATCATAAACACTGATATGAAGTCATTTTTATACCGCATTCAAACGTATTGATCCGTCGTCTATCATGATATCGGTAAAGACTCAATACCACGAGCACCCTGAAATAGCCTCCAGTATTTCTAAACCTGAACTCACCCGGCTTATTTCTGTGTTCGTTTGTTGGGCCCTCAGTTTTAGATGTATTTGCTGTGTCGCTCTTATTCACTCTTCTCTTGTGTGTGTGTGTGTGTGTTTTTTTTTTTTTTTTTTTTTTTTTTGCTGTTTTGTGTTATAATTGTATTCCTTTTTCCGTTTTTTCCTCTGTACATATGTTTGCAAACTAAAGTCAGATCTTAAATTATGTTCCTAGTTGCAATTTTGATCTTCACAATGCCAAAAAAAAAAAAAAACACTTTTAAATAAAAACAAAATGGGAGACATAATATTAGGCATAATCAGTGATACTTAAGAAAATCAAGAATTGTTTTTGTGATTCTGTGAGTGATGAAAATTACTGTTCGTGTATTTCCCAAAGTAGAGTCATGAACAGGAAGTTTATAAGTGTGCGTTTCCAAGTCAATGTTGATTAAATAACTTAGAGTTTGAAGAGATATTATTGCTTTATAGAAGACAAATTTAAAAGATATAAGGTTGAAAGCATCTCGGGCAATCAAAAAAATATTAGAACCCTTGAGTAAACAAAAAAAGAAATGGAATGTCTTTTCAGGAGTCCAATAGCAGAATTCCTCCATTATTAAGCGAGGCCAAGCCTAGCCATTCCAGCAATTGAAGTGGACAGGCCTATGCGGGAAATATCCAGTCATCAGGCCTATGTCAGAAAGATTGAATTGTGAACCTCGGTGGTAATGAGAGGTTTGGGGCGCCGCCCTTCCGCGCTATTGGCTCCTCAAATATGCTGAGGGAGTGACACATCCACCTCGGCGTACCTTTTATCACGTCACTTCCTTTGTTCTAAAGGATGTGAGAGAGACTCTGACTCTCTCTCTCTCTCTCTCTCTCTCTCTCTCTCTCTCTCGCACATGTTCGCGCAAGAAATACTATTTCAGTAAAGTATTTTTAAGAAAAAAGGCTGTATCAATTATATGTTATGCTTTGGAAAGTTTGTTTGATGAATAATTCTTAGGAAAAAGGATTTTTATATATTTCTCTCTCTCTCTCTCTCTCTCAACATGTTTGTTCTCGCAAGAAATACTATTTCAGTAAAGTATTTTTCAGAAAAAAAGGCTTTATCAGTTATATGTTATGCTTTGGAAGGTTTGTTGGATGAGTAATTCTTAGGAAAAAGGACTTTTAAATATGCTCTCTCTCTCTCTCTCTCTCTCTCTCTCTCTCTCTCTCTCTCTCTCTCTGTTCATCGTTCCTTTTGGATGAGTCTTTCTTAGAAAACTAATTTTGGGAATGTTTTATTGGCGGACAGAGCCTTACGATGTATAATTCAAGAGTACAAAGCTAAGCCCTTTGTGTTCCATGTTTTATTTTTATTCCCTGTGGTCTAAGTTATGAATCAGATAGTAGTAGATCTTGGAACAGCGCAGACGTACGTGTTTATTTGATCATTCTCTTCTTTATTTCTATTTTCCTTATCAATTTAACAAGCATTTGCATTTTAAAGCTGTTTCTAAATGACAATAGGTATTGTGTTTGAGGGAGTTTATATTTTTAAATTATTGTGAAAATATATATATATATATATATATATATATATATATATATATATATATATATATATATATATAAAACATAGAATCTTGTTGGCGATCGCTATGCGCGCTGGAACCCGGCGCTGCTGTCTCCCCTACCCTCCCAATCCCCTACCTACCCTCCCCACCCTGGGCGGCCAAACAGGTTTACAGGAGGGTGGATGTCCTACCCTCCTGTTTCCCTCA
The DNA here is from genome assembly GCF_040412425.1 of Macrobrachium rosenbergii. Classification (NCBI taxonomy): domain Eukaryota; kingdom Metazoa; phylum Arthropoda; class Malacostraca; order Decapoda; family Palaemonidae; genus Macrobrachium; species Macrobrachium rosenbergii. Next base: position 13,283,791 of record NC_089743.1, on the reverse strand, counting down.
TTTCCTACCCCACCCTACCCCCTGGTTTTCAGGGGTGGGTGGCTGTGTCATGCCAAACAAGATCCACTCAGATTTTATTATTATAGATTTGATTTTTCCTCTACTCAAAGTTGTTATTTTCATTATGAAAATAATCTTCACTTTCTCAAATCTTCGACTTTTACTGATAGTTACTCTGAATTTCGACAAATGGCCGGTATTATCACCAGTATAATTTGGTTTTCAGATAATTTTATATTCAATTCTAAATAGAGTTCGGAAATTTTTGAAGGCAGACTTGCATTTGTCTGGTTTTGAAATCTTTCGGTTGATTATTTTTCGTAAATATTTCGACAATAAATGTTTACCCATTAAATCGTTTGTTTTACAGTTATTATTGCATCAATATGCATTTCTATGAAGCTTAATAAACATCCATTGATCTTATTACTCTTAGAGTAAGAAAGCGCTGGTCCTAATTCACAGGTAATGCTTGTCCTTTACGGTAGTTATCTGTTCACTGCCATGTTCTTATTTCTCTCCCCCTTTTTTTTTTTTAGATATTTTACTTTTTTTTTTTTAGATATTTTCATATATATTTTCTAGTACAGGCATCATCCATCGTCAAGACTTCATGAATGTGGGAGCTGAACTGTGCCACATGCAAACAAAAGTACTATTATAGCTCCAGTTCGCCTACGTGGTCCCGTTGCTAGGTAACCAACTGGTTCTTAGCCACGTAAAATAAATCTAATCCTTTGGGCCAGCCCTAGGAGAGCTGTTAATCAGCTCCTCAGTGGTCTGGTAAAACTGAGGTATACTTAACTTAACCCATATGTTATAATAATAATAATAATAATAATAATAATAATAATAATAATAATAATAATAATAATTATTATTATTATTATTATTATTATTATTATTATTATTATTATTATTATTATTATTATTATTACTTTGTTCATATTCTAATGGAATAAAGCAAATGTAATGCACTGATTGATTATAAAGTTTTACATGCGTAGAAAGTGTGTCTGAATACTTTTACTTTTCAGTCATTCAGAAGTTTGGACCGTAATAAAAATGATTTATTTTCATTACACAGTTTAAATGTACTGTAAATTTATAGGAAAAAATTTCCTCAGTTTCTTTGTATTTTTCTTTACTTGAATATTATGAAACTGCGTTGTTAAAAGAAAATTTAAAATTTTTTTACATTGTAATACTACAATCATATGGCTGAAAGGTCGCCATGTTAAATTATGTTATTTAATAAACCAGGTAGGGAAATCATTCAAAAGTTCGCATGGTGCAACACTCAAGTGGATTGCATTGGAACTGATGATTATTAACTGAAAATTGACAGTAAAATGAAATATAATCTCCTCAGGGAGAAGCAACTTACATACAATTCGTTATAAACATGCACTAAGCAAATGCTGGTATAAAATCATTTCCCACCGTTGGCAGTAAAATGACTACACCCTAACAGGTATACAACAGGTACACAACCACAGTTGCAGGATTGCCACACTTGCTACGCCATCCCTTAACTGATTCTGGAAGGTACTATGGGGGGGGGGGCGAGGAATGGCTATCCTACTTGGCAATTAAGAAATATAGGCTTTAAACATTCAATAATTTTATGCATTTTATGTATGCATGCATTATTTTTATCCTCACTCCGTGAAGGTCTCTGGACAACAAAGATTAGTTATTTCTTTCACTTATCCCTCATCCATTCGTTATAGAAGGTATCGATTGTACATAAACTATGTATCTTATTTGTACATTATTATCTTAGCTTATTTATTTAGTCGAATGACTGAACAGTAATTAGATCAGAAAAAATTAAATTAGCATTCTTTGCCCCATGCCTCCGGTAATTGAAAGGGACTCATTCACCCAGCTAATCCCAGGAAGACTCATTCTGTAGAACAGTGGCCTCCAGGCTCCCATACAAGGCACCAGAAGTGGACCCTCTGCCAGACCAGGGACTTAAGGATCTTTTCCGAAGCCCCAGAGGATTACGTCTAATATCAAATTTTATTTACTCCGTTATTGAAAAAACAAAACACATGACCCAGCTCTTACTTTCTGCAGTCTCTTGAAGGATCTCAGTCTAATCAACCATGCTTTTGAAACTCCTTGGGATCTATCTCTTAGGCTCATGGGATTTTCAGTTAGCTCTAGTTTCAACTCGGTTTCCAGTAGGTGATGATGGGAAATGTCCATTGCTGAATCTTAGAAAAAGTAAGTATATGAGTCCATTGTCTCCTTCAGGAATCTTGGCTAAGAACCAATTGGTTACTTTTTACAGCTTATTTGGGGAATCCAAAATCGAGAAATGAATATCACCAGAAATAGTCTAACTCTTCATCAGCCGGCCGCGGAATTGGAATGACAGTCTAAAGCTCAACCGACTCAGCCAAAGAAGGGCTAGAGTTCCCTTCTTTTCAGTATTAAACAAAATCACGTCAATAACTGAAGTCACCCTTCCAGGGAACCCATGACGAGCCTAGAGTTCCCCCTTTCATCTGCTGCTTTGCATGGTAGCGTAGCCACTGTTCTTCACAATGGTTCTCAAGCTTAGCTGGGGTCCCAGGGACCTGAGTTTGAATGAGGAGCCTTCTCTATAGCTTCCCTTAGGAGCCATGGGAAATCTTTAGGTTGTAGAAAGGGTAGACATACTTTTATGGCTTCGAAATCTGAAATGGTTAATTTGCTTTCGTGAACTGACAGTTCTGAGTTGGTTAGTTGGGGAGGAAGGATTCTTGATACTAGAATCTATAATATATTCCAAACTCCATTTGGAACAGATATTTTTAAACAAACGACGAACACTGATCATTTGGCAATTTCTCTTTACAAGGGCATTATGTTTTTATTTTAAAGTTGTTTTATAATACTAGTTTTAAGTCAGTTTTTTTGGGCAAATATAACTGGGATAGCTCTCCTAGCTCTGTAGGTTTTAGATATATAAGGAAACCTAACGTATAATATATTTCTTTCAGATCCATTGAAAGGCTACGCACGTAACCATAAAAAATATTATCAATAAACACATTAGATTTACTGAATCAATAATTGGAGGGTAAGTTAAATACTTGATGAACAAGTGTAGTAATGGTATTTGTTTTGCATTTTTCATAATAGGCAGTTAGGAAATTTAAACCAAGTTCTGTGAAGGCAGGTTTTCTATACATAGATACGAGAGTCTATGTAGCTTTAAGAGGTAGCGAACATTGTGGGATTTTCCTGGACAGGGAAATCGTCCTTGATGTAGCAGTTGAAGAATGGCTGTGGTCTTGAAACGCCTTACGGTCGAATATATATATATATATATATATATATATATATATATATATATATATATATATATATATATATATATATATATATATATGAATCATCACGGTATACTACGTTTTTTGATAAGGGATGGCAATAGTGTTTTTGTACGAAGCTGGTTATATTCATTCATTGCATGAAAAGGACTTGTGTACATTTTATATATGCAAATTTATGTATATGAGATGTGCATGCTATGTATTGTAACAATCGTATATATTTATGCATCTCTTGTACATTTTTGTATTCGTCCATATTGATAAACTGTGCATATCAAGGTATGAGCTTTATGCATAAAAATAAAAGAACAGCTCCAAAAATCCTACCGTATATTGTAGTGATGCCTTCATGTGTCTGCTTGAAGCATATTCAGAATGCTTACAAGACGAGAGGCTGTGGTGATGTCTCGGCGTCCCATCCTCAAGCAAAGATTTACCCTTGAAGCTCGCCGTGGGGAGTACCTGATGTACCACTGTTAGGGCCCCCATTGTTCTTTTACGTTCATAATTGATCCGGATAGAACGTCGCTTAATGGCTTTTTTATGCTTTGCCAGCGATGGGCTTAGAAAAACAAAATTACCCGATATTATTTTTAAAGTCCTCAGGGAAAACTCGAGTTTTGTAATTTACGTAATTTTAATCTGTGACGGGCCCGAGTTACAGTAGTTGGATAAGAGTGTGAAGGCCATCATGCATTGTGCGCTCATTAGGAAAGATCTCGAGTCAAGTAAATATTAGCGATAGTGTACGAGAGAGAGAGAACGTCTTTCCGTGGGAGGTAAAGGAGAAATTTATATTACTATAAATAAGGATGGTCTTTTTATATAATTAGAAAATATAACTATCGCTTTTTTTTTGAGGGGATGATAACATTAAATGTTTATGAAAATACATGGTATTATGAGACTTTCCTAAGTCACTACTTTTATATATGAAGGATTGTATACCTGTAATGAGGGGTATGTCGTCCTTTGTAATTAAAATCTTTAATGGAACAAGTGTAGAGGCTGGAAGCGTTTGATCGAGTCATTAGCTTTCAGGGTCGATTATTTGAAAATGGGGCGTATCTTTTTAAAGACACCAAGATACTCTAAAGGCAAAAGAGAGAGAGAGAGAGAGAGAGAGAGAGAGAGAGAGAGAGAGAGAGAGAGAGGATAATGCTTAGCTTTGAGTGCAACTTCTTGCTATGCAAGGAGCATATCAGCCCAAGGATGCGGTGGACTGATAGAAATTTTCCTCAAGGGCCCATCATCATCAAATGTGAGACAGAGGGAGACACCTCTGTAGAGTTGGTTAGAAAACCTGCTACCTTTGTTGGTAAGTGTTTGGAGTTGTTATGGGGATCTCATCTGGCCTCAGTGCCTTCATTTAAGTCTCAGAGATGAAGGCTAAGGAGTAATTTAATTGTTGAGGCAAATGTTGTGCTCTTAGATCTTTAGCCTTGGCCAGAGGAGATCAAAACTTTGAGGCAAAGGTAATTTCAATGTAACCTTACATAGCTGTAGTAAAGTACATCAAAAATGGATAATAATGTTAGCCGACAAATTAAGGCTTTATCTTCTTTACACGAATTATATTGCTAAGTTAGATAAAGGGATAAAATAGGATTTATTTGCTTTTAACTAAGAGTTTGCTATGAATTGTATCATTGATTGCTCTCACAAAAGTATTTTAATAAGTAGTTGGAATTCAGATAAGTTTAATGATAAAAGATGTTTTATCACGGTTCATTAGAAGTCATTTTTTTTTTTTTTTTGTTAACCACATCTGCGATTTGAAAACAACTTATCAGTAATGGAGTTATTATTTGGACAATAGATTTCAGACACGTATCAGATTAAGTGTCACAGTTTATATTTCAAGATAGTCTCGTAAGGAAATGGCAGAGTGGTTCAGATATGAACTGGCAGTGATTTCAGATTTAGAGTTGCACATCAGAGGTTCCAGAGTTCACGGCGATGTTTGAACAATCATTCGTTGCAAAGCACAGAGAATTTTATTATTATTAAGGCATTAGTATATTTTCGGCCATTTTCATTTTCCTCCGTCCATCCTAACATTTGGTGTTGTATTTTTTTATTCTCGAAATTCAAAAAAATTCGTATAGAATGACTCAAACTAAACTATTTTTTTTTAGAAGTGTCGGTTTTAATTTCCATTTTTTCTAATTAATGGACTCCAGATGCGTGTGCTACGTCTGTGGCAGAAATGTCTTGAATATTGTTTTTATCACGATCAGTAGTATTACTAGTTCTTCATTGGAGGGGTGGGTAGAGCTCTTGGCTAGCACGCTGTTGGCCCAGCGTTCGACTCTCCGACCGGCCAATGAAGAATTAGAGGAATTTATTTCTGGTGATAGAAATTCATTTCTCGTCATAATGTGGTTCGGATTCCACAATAAGTTGTAGGTCCCGTTGCTAGGTAACCAGTTGGTTCTTAGCCACGTAAGATAAATCTAATCCTTCGGGCCAGCCCTAGGAGAGCTGTTAATCAGCTCAGTGGTCTGGTTAAACTAAGATATACTTAACTTTTAGTAGTATTACTGTTTTTACGCCCAGACTGACGCGACATTATCCCAATACCACAGAGTCAAGTCAGTACCCATGGTTAGATCCTGGCTGAAGTAGAAAACAATAATGAAAGGGGGTAGAACCTAACCAAGAGGTAAACGATTACCATAAGAGGGATTGTTTCAACGATTGGAGGGAAAACCATAACCGTCCAATGATTGCCAAAACATAGCAAGCAGTTGCACTTCGCCATTTCACAGACTCCAAGTTAGTGTCTGAAAAAAGGAAAAGCAAAACAGAATTCTTGATTAAACAAATTGACTTCACTGTTATCAATAAAAAACAAGTAAAAAATGCGCCGAAGTTTCTTTGGCGCAATCGAGTTTTCTATACAACATATAGTGCTGTATGAAACTCTCGATGTGCTGCAGTATAAAACTCTCACCTACGACCAGATCCGGTCGAGGAGAGATGTGTCGGCGATGCCTTCGGAATTGGGCTCGGCGGTGCCAGGCGCACGATCATGGCGAACTTTAACCTAAAATAAAATAAAAGCTAATGATGCTAGAGGGCTGCAATTTGGTATGTTTGATGATTGGAGGGTGGATGGTCAACACACCAATTTGCAACCCTCTACCCTCAGTAGTTTTTAAGATCTGAGGGCGGACAGTTTTCTTTTGCAGAAAACTAAAATTACTACGTCGATATAAAATACCTACTTTATTAAGATCAAATGTAGTTGTGTGAATTAGTTGACGTTTGCATGATATGTTGGAGGCAGTTCCTGTGAACAAAATATATTATTATATTAGAGAAATTGGTGTTATTTTCTCTTCATTAGTATCAGTACTGTTTTTAGTTGTTATCGGTGTAATCGCTGAGGGACCATTTCTCTGCGTTTGTAAAATAAAGGTTGTCTTTCCATTCATGCTATGAACTCAATTGTTTCTGTGAGTACAACCAAATGGTACTTGTAACTGAACGACTTTTTTCTTTCTATTTCTTTTTATTTGTAAGAACAGCATATATATGTATTTTTTTTTTTTTTTTTTTTTGTGCCAATTCTTTCCTTACTTGGTATAGTATCTTTTTTGTTAATCTTTTAAATCTTTAAAGTACTGGTGCAAATTTTACTGTGCCAACTTGGATGCTCTCCCTCCCCAACAAAAAAAACTTTGGTTTTTTCTTTGTAAGTGGATTTCGAGAAGCGAAACACCTACTGGGCTTTTTCCCAATGAAAAAATAATAGTTTTATTTTAGAGGCAATGAAAAAATAAACTCGGACTTAGCCAATTAAAATCATATATACAAGTTTTTGTTCCATTAGCTGATGTTTAAACTTTAAACGTTTCAACGCTACTGGTGTAAATCTTCTCCTTAATTCGGACTGGATTATTTCGACAGGATTATTTCGAACAAGCGCTGGATACATAGAATTAGCTGGAAATAATCTGGATGTGTTGGATTGTTGGACCTTAGACTGGATGGTTGAATTACGTGAGTTTGGGGAATATCTGTAATAAGTTAACATACTATATCAATTCCGTTTTGGTAAAGTTTCCTTTAGAATTAGAATATAAAGCAATTCGACTCAGTCAACAATTATTTTCCACTGACATTTATCTATTGCTTTTTTATTTTTCAATTTAATTTTTTTTAAACTTGTCGGCTGCCAAGAAAGAGGCACAGAGACTCTCTCTCTCTCTCTTTCCTTTTGCAGTTTAATTTCCACCCATAGTTTCAGGGAACTGGAACCGTAGCTATTTCTGTTGTAGGTTTATTTCAGTGGATACCCGTTTTAAAAGTCAGAACTGGCCACAAAGGGTCGGTTTGCAGAAGTGATCTTTGATGATTGAATTTGATCATTAGATTATGTAGGTTAGTTGCAAGCGATTACGCTTTCCATTACCTTTGTTAGGTGTCATTTGTTATTTTTTTTTATTATTTCCATACTTCTCTGAAATAAGGGTTTCCGTGAACAATACTCGCTTGAAAGTTTATGGCAATGTCCTTTTTTTAATATATTATCATTTCTTGTTATCATCATAATCACCGACGGTATTATCACCAATTTTTAATTTTAAAAGAAGACTTTGTATGCGAAGTGAAGAGGAGAGCTAAGATGCGTCGCTTCTGAAAAGAAACTTTATCATTCTCAAGGTTTATCAGAGCTAGTTCGTGTTCATCTTTTTCACTCGCCCTTTGAACCATTAACTTTGCCATTGATTGGATTTTCTTGGATCTGTGTAATAGCTCCTTATCTTACCATGAAACCTAAATCTAAGGGAGTTTACTAGTGGTTAATGAAAATGAATAAGTCGAATCGTAACTTGGGAATGATATGGGGTAAGAATGCTGTTGAATCCATTTTCATGCCTGGTCGTGATGGATGAAATCTATTACTTGACATGTCCATGGGCGGCCATTGTTTCATATGATGTATTGGTCTGACGTCATTCTAAGGCGTTCATTATGTAAGTGAATGATGGGGCTCGGTGGTGCAGAAAAAGGGAATCAGAATTTTTCGTTCCCTTTCTCATGTGGATAATTATAATCCAAAAATGCCATTAGAAATTCCTGAAACTCTCAGTTAGGTTGATTTTATGCCAGAAATATTATTCAGAATTTTTTTTTTTCCGAATGGTGTTGATTTAATGGTTGTTCACAATACTTTAAAACCTAAAGTTTTTAACAATACTTATTTCGTGTGCAGTTCTGTACTGGAAATTACAGAATAGTGTTCTCAAGAAAGCCTATTCATTTTTTTTATATTACCTAGGAAACGTAATGACCACGTATTCACTGGTCTATCCTTAATATATCATTCATTTTTGCTTGGCAGGAGATATACTTGAAATTTTGTAATCTAGTTCATATGAAATTATTATTTTTGGTTGTGTGGTCTTAAGTACTTCTCAGTGCGTTCTTTGGGGATGATGAGGTGGAAGGCTTTGTCATACTATGGTAGTTGTAACTAGACAGTCTTCCTATTTCATTCTCTTATATTTACGCCCATGACATGATATATACATATACATTCGGATTTCATTATCGTGTTCGTCATGAATCTTTCATAGTACTAGAACGCAGTAACTTTCGTAATATCTAGTTCATTTCTTAATGGATGCGTGTGTTATATATTATAAAATATTCATTTCTATGCAAAGTAATTGCTATGTATATCCACCAAACAATTGCTGTGAAAGGCAGATTTTATTCATATTTACGAAGTGTCGTCTCATAAAGTAGATTTAAATTTATGATGACTATAAAAACTCTAAGCGTTCCAGTGGAACACCTTCTGCCAGTTGATGTTAATTTCTTATTAAAGTTAGAAATTTAATTGATAATTTGTAACAGCCCGTAAAATTTAATTTTACCGCCATTTATTTTAAACCCTGTTTTTGCATATATCGAAATTTTGCAAGGGTTTTCGAAGCTGGATCATGATCCTTTAATATAATTTCTTAAGAAATACTTAAGAGATTACTCTACATGTTGTTGTTCCACTTAAATCTCCCAACGAATTACTGATCAAAGCAAGTGAGGTAACGTCTCTTTTATTTGACAAGACTATTTTCACCGTTTACCAGATCTGTGATAAACAAAGATTGTGACAGGTTGTCATTCACTTTTAAATTGACCTTTATGCAAAAACAATTGTAATGGTTAATTAACGTTCAAATCCACTTTGCTTAAACGACATACTTTGTGATTTATTAAATTTGCTTTATTCACCGGGTCCTCCGTAGTATAAAAATATGAATTAAAAAGGATATCTAGAAAGAGGAAAAGACGTTGTCTGATGATATACGAACCACTTCAGGCGATTGTCAGCATTCCGTGAATGTACTCGAAAGAAGAATCAGCTGATATTTCCCACGTCTGCAGTGCTGTTGAAAAGTTGGGTTCTGGCAGACTAAAAGTTTTATTTTATTTGCATGGGATATTCTTTCTGTTTCGGGGCCTTGCTCCCCAGTGAACATCTCCCCGCTTCTTTCCTCTTGTCTTTTACAGCATCCTACCCCGTCCCCTGCCCTTCCTCCTCCTCCTCCTCCTCCTCCTCCTCCTCCTCCTCCTCCTCCTCCTCCTCCTCCTCCTCCTCCTCCTCCTCCTCCTCGGCTGTACAGTTGAATTATGTATGAAACTCTCGTGCTGGTTTTCAATAGGATGCCCCGAAAAAGCGACTGAAAGAAGTAGAAAAAAGAAAATAAAAAGGAGTGGCGAAGGAGGAGGAGTATTGACGATTGCATCGGCTATGCTATGTTTACACATTTATCAGCCATCGCTCAGGTCGTTCTCAGCGATCTGCTTTTATTGTCTCGAATCGCTCGTCGGTTTCATTTTGAGGAGCTGGGAAAGGATTTCTCGAGGTTTTTCTCTCGCAGTTTTCAGAGCTTTGTGAGAGCTGATGTATATATGGAGTTTGCTCCCCTTTTTTCCTCCGTGTCTTTTTTCGATGTCGTTGTCCCCCTTCCCTTTAACATTTCTCTTTCGTATGAATGCGCAATGTTTTTCGTCATTGTTTTTTTTCATCAAGTCATAGGTATTGATATTTCCAAAAATTTACTTTCATACTCAGTATTTTTTTTTTTTTTTTTTTTTTTTGAAGGAGATTGGAACGTCCACGGCAACTCGACTCAAGTTTAGCTAATGCGGGAAAAACTATTTAATTGACTTTCTTCTTAGGTGATGGCGAGCTAGGCTTGTAATATGAGGTTGGTTAAATTATTCTTTAACACTTGAGGAGGGCCGAAATTTCCTAATTAAATGTGCTAAGGACGAATTGATCAAACGGGCTTACTTTTGTGTCCGTGACTTCCGAACAGTATGTGAGATCGTCCCGATCCTGTTCCGTACAAGGAGGCCGAGGGATTCATGGCGACACACAATGAAGACACTATAGTGCAGTGCTCAAAATAATATCTGTAGAATACAATTATACTATTGATCTTATGACAGATTGAATTTATTCCAATCCGGAAATAAGAGTGGCATCTTCTCGAGTGGAAATCTACTGTTTATCAAGATTTATTATGTAAGAATTAGGAAATATGCTCATCGTGAGGGCGAATAAGTCGCACACAGTCTAAAGAAACTGCTCAGATAAAGTACATGCCGCTCGTGTAGACAAAACCCAGCATACTAACGGCAGATATAATCACGCTTATTATGGTGCTATTTACTTTTGAATCCAAAATACTGGTAGATTTAGGTGTTCTTCCTCCAAATTCTCTAAAAATGTATTATGTTAGAAGGACTAAAGTTTTTGAAAAATTAGTCTCCGGAAAATTGACTCGAAATATGTTTCATTCCTTTTCTTCAGAATATATCCTGGACTTCATTTGTTACCAAAATCTGAAGAGAGATGAGAAAGAAACGTAACGACGATGACGCCTCTTTGCTGGGTGTTATTATTGCTGTTATGCTTTCCAGTTCCTGTCCGTTTTCTGTATTCTTCTTGTGCGTACCCTTCCCACACACACTTCCCCAAAATAACTCTGGATCGACAGTCGTTCGTTCTTTAATATTATTTTTAGCCGAAGTGTTGTTCATGTGAGCTGTGAATTTATGTGTAGCTAATGTATGCATACACACGCCTACAGTATAGTGATAGGTAGAAATAAAAGTGAGGCTCGAGTAGCTAAATATTCTCTTTATAAAGGGATACGACATTGTTAGTTCGAATAGGCGTGCAAATGTTCGCCATAAATATTTGCATTTGTGTGCTTGCATGTCCCCTCTTTTTGGCGTTCTGTGTTACATTCCGTGGGAAACCTGTTTATGATGGATAGAATAAGGGTTTCCTGCTAAGCTTGCACAGTGCGTTGGTTTCAGATAAATAAAATTTTTCACAAACCAGAAATGCATTTACTTTGTCTGTTGCTTAATTGTTCGTGGAACATTGCTGTCAGCGGACGATTTCTGAACTAAAGTTTGTCTTGTTTCATTTCCATTGGTTTTTACAGGTTATTTGTTATTCCGGTATTTAACCTTATTTGAAAATTATTCACAATTGTCTTCACCAATTTCTTATTTTTTTTTTTATTCTTACTTAATTCTTGTTTTTTAGACAAGCCCGTAAGTAATTTTGTCTTTGTGCAGCTGTAGACAAACCCGGTAGGTTAGTATCCGATTAATGCCAATTTCTTAATGTTTTTTATTTTTACTTAATTTTTAGGGAAATCAGGAGCGGTCCTTCCAATACTTTGGTAATCAATGAGTACACAAACCATATTTCTTTCCTTTGTAAACCGCTCTTTCTAAGAGCGTTAATTATATACAAATCTTCCTTATGAAAAAAGAACAAGAATTATTTCAGTTTGTACCAAAGGAATCCTGTGGCACAAAGGAACAATACGGCAAGGGCTTTTAAATATTCCTGACAGCGTAAAACGCGTGATAGTACAATATCCTAACAGTTTTTACGTATGAGTAATGTGAATATCATTCTTTTTTAAAGAACAAGGAGTACATCTTTTAGAAATCTCTTTTTTCGCTAAAATTTTCTGATAATGATTCATGGTTTATATACCCGAAATCAGATAACTTTGCTCCTCTTTGTTAACTCAAAGTTTAAGCTGCTGGTTCCTTTTCCTTGGCGTGCATAGGTTTTCACGCCAGTGAAGTTTTAGAAGTTTTGTTCCATAATCGCTATGATCTATCCTATTCCATTTGTTACATTAGGTAGCACAGTAAATATTTGCATATATGAACCAGTTTTTAGTATTTTCGTCTTTTAGTTGTAGATGTAACATTCTTTTCAAACGCCTGAGGGCTCCAGAACTGTCTGTATACAGTACTCGTAGCATTCCTAGTATCACGTGATTTTAAAACATTTTGCGTTTTAGTAATAAATATTTTAATACTTTTAGTCGCCCAAATATTTTCGGCACTGACGGAGTGGTCAGACACGAAAGAGTTGTTGATTTTAATCATAAGTATCGCCTCTTTGTCAGTGCCTCTCTTCGAAACAACGAATTAGGTGGCCACTTGTTGTTTCCTAAATAAAAATCATATGAAATCTCGTAATTTTGTACCATTGCTACCTTCCTCGTATCACCTGTTGAATAATATTTTGTCAGTTTCCTTCATGAATTTCTGTCAAAGAATGTTGGAATAGTGCTTGTTGCTTCCCTGCGTAGAATAGTTATCAGTTTTCTGAGACACAAGGAAAGGACACCTACAGTATATTAAATATCCAGATAAAAATAAACTATAATGAGTAAATAACTAAAATAAAAAAAAAAACATGAAAAAAAGGAAAAAATCTCACTCTTCATTTTGGAGACTCCACTTCATCTTAAGTTAACACTTCTGCATTTATGTCTCAGCCTAGGCATCTACATATGCAGCTAAATTTATCATTTTTATCATGTTTCACTCTTCATTTTTCATCTTTTACCATGAGCTTTAATTCAAACGTTTCTACATTGGTTTATTATCCATACTCTTTCTAGAAATAATGAAATACAGTATATCTGTCGGTGTATATATAGATATCGCCGGTTAAACCGGACTATCGTCTAAGACGGACACCCTGGCCCCCCTATTAGTCCGTCTTAACGAGGGTCGGCTGTATTTACATATTTTGCTTTATGTATGAATTTATTGTTCTAGCGAAAGAGTTAACCGGAAATTTCCCAGGCAAATCACCGGCGATTGGCACTGATTGAATGTCCTTGAATACTACTACTTTCCGGCGTTTAAGTGACGCCAAACCCTTACAACTTCCTTGTGATAGCAGCAAAGGCACGCTTGTTGAAAGCTTGGCTCTGTGTTTGTAAACTAATGAATTATTTTTGACACGACTTCATCATCCCGAAGCTGGTTAATATCTTATTATCTGATGGTGTTTGATGCTTAGTCGTCATAGGCTAATGATTTTATTAATGTATTTACTGCGGCTTTTGTTTTTTTAGCTTGTCCGTGACTTATGATTTATTTTAACTATTGCTATAATTGTTGGTGATTGTGGCGGTTGTGGTGGTGGTGTTAGTGGTGCCCTGCTTCTGCTACTGTTCTTTAACAGTGATTGTTGTGGTATATCTTGTTGCTGTTACTGAGTTCCACTTTATTTTTTCAGTTTTTTCATTTTTACCATTCGCTTCAGCATCTCGTGCCTAACTTGTGTCGTATATCATCTAGCGTTACCATTGAGCTCTGTGTTTTAAAACAGATTGAACAGACTTACGGGGTATAGGTACCTCCGACATCGCCCCTCGTTATATATAGTTGAAACACGCTTGACCTTTCTTTCTGATTGAATCGTGAATTCTCTCTCTCTCTCTCTCTCTCTCTCTCTCTCTCTCTCTCTCCTAGCGTTAGCTTATTTTTAAGCTACCCGGATGTCTCAATGGAATGTTACCGTGAATTATTAGCGTCCGCCCATTTTTCTCCGCTTTATCTTGGGATTTGATTCTGAAGTCTGTAGGAGGCGGATTCTTGTTTTGTACCTTAATATAGTTCTGTACACGGGGAATCTAGCAATTGACAGGTCTGTTCGTCCCCCTGTAAGACTGTCCGAGGTTTTATTTTGCAGGGAGCTATAATTTTAATATCTTTGAAGCTAAAGACCTCAAACTTCATATATTTCTCTTGTGGGATTTTCCAACCTCCAGGGGCATTATGTTTCACAAACACATCTTTTTACGTCATCATCATCCCCTGTAACGCCATGCAACGCAAAGGGACCCTGTGACAGTCCACCACTTGTGTCTGCACTGTGCTTTCGGTTCTACAAATCCCCACCCATCTCCAGCATGCCGTCTGGGTCTTCCAAATCTTTTGACTTCACCGAAGCTCATCTAACACTCTCATGCACTATTCTCTCTGAGGTGGTGCATAGGACATTTCATAGACATCTCCATTTTGTCTTTATTAGTATCTCTTCTAAAGTGCATATGGAACTTCTGTAAATTTCCTTACCGTTTAATTTCTAATTCTGTCCTTCCATGTGATTCCTAATATTCTTCTTAAATTTTTCTTTTCAACTCAAGTAAATTTTTTTATTTTCGTTGTTGCATCATGGCTCATGTCCGGACAGCAGTACAGAGCGTATTAGACTTGTGTATAATATTAATTATGCAGTTTCAGCTTACTTGACTCCTAAATCACATTTAGCCTGCCGAGTGTTGAGTTGCGCTGGTTAATAGTTTTCACTAAATTCCAACAGAAGAGAACATGAATTTTATTTCCTTCTCTATAGAATTTGGTTCCTAGATAATTGATAGGCTCAGCCACATTAATTC
>NC_089743.1:13261197-13263697 GCF_040412425.1 Macrobrachium rosenbergii | reverse complement strand
GCAAATTTCCTTACAGCCTAAGTCCATCTCTCTCTCTCTCTCTCTCTCTCTCTCTCTCTCTCTCTCTCTCTCTCTGATCTTGACGAGTCTTTCCCTGAGTAATAATGCATTAATGTAATTTTAAAGAATAGGTTTGTGTTTGAAAAGAAATTCCGCTTTAGCTTTATCTTGATTCGTCTCTGGAATAATGTATAGCATGATTTATATATATATATATATATATATATATATATATATATATATATATATATATATATATATATATATATATATATATATATATATATATATATATATTTGTGTTTGAACATTCTGACTTTATTCCTTATGAAGGTGTGTCGTTCTCCTGGGTCTCTACCATTAAATTATATAATTTTTGAACCGCAAATTTTCTTACAGCCTAAGTCTCTCTCTCTCTCTCTCTCTCTCTCTCTCTCTCTCTCTCTCTCTCTCTCTCTCTCTCATCTTGACGAGTCTTTCTCTGAGTAATAATGCGTTAATGTAATTTTAAAGAATAGGTTTGTGTTTGAAAAGAAATTCCGTGACAAGCTTCAGCTTTATCTTTATTCGTCTCTGGAATGAGAGTATAGCATGATTTATATATATTTGTGTTTGAACATGTATCCATATACATATAAACATGCAAATAACATGACTTGTTATTGTTTCAGCTTTGAGAGATTTTTGGTGGATTATGTCTTTGACATTAACAACTACATGTTTTCAATCTGCTGGCAGGCTCATAATTTTTTATATAATTTTTAAGCCTAAGCTGATGTTATTTGTAAGCATGATCTTTTACCTAGCGTAGCCATGTTAAGCTGTTGGTACCCAGCTTATAATTTTATATTTTTGATAGCGTAGCCACTGTTCGTTTTATATTTTTGATACAACGTTTATATTTTTGATAGCGTAGCCGCTGTTCGTCCTAAAAGGTGTTACTCTTTCATGTCCCCCCACACAGGGGTTTCACATTGACATGAAAGACGTCTCTTTTAAATGATTTTGAACTTTGCAAGAATCCGGCCTTAAGGGAAAGACAAGTGTTCAAGTCATGTGGCACTTAGAGAAAAAATGAATGAAGTTTGGAGGTTTTGAACAACATATCACACTAACAACATAAGGCAGGAAACTGGATCTATAATAAACATCATCGTGTTGCATAAGGGTTCTATATATTTACCGAAATGGAGAACAAATTCAAAAATCACGAAAAGAAAGCCTTCCAGTAGTCAGGTTGGTGAAACTTCAGGACCTAAAGTATTTGTCGAATTCCTAACGTTCTCCTTACTCGAATCTGCTTCTCCATAATTCTTATCAGTATTTGGTTCGCCAGCCTCTGTGCTGTGCTAGTTATCAATCAATCAATCAATCAGAAAATAGGCGATAGAAATAAGAAAATGATGAACGCAATGGTAAACGTAAGTGACTGCTTTGTTCAATAAATGTGATGCAAAACTGAATCAGGCTAAAGTGAGTATTGTAAGAAAATCGAAAGGGATGTTAAGTTAATGGGTATGGGCCGAACAAAATTAAATTAATTACATTAGGAGAAACGTATTTAAGCATGCTGTTACTTTAAGGAATATATGGAGATTTGATGGGTATATCATTCTGGGTATGAGAAAAGAGGGAGAGAGGGAGAAAGAAGTGCATTTTAACTATAAAATTCTTATTAAACCAGTGGTATCTGGTACACCATATAAAACAGTCATGTTAAAAGTAAACCCTTGTAAATTGTATGCATAATGGGTTTACACTAAATACCACTGTAATAGGCATGTGCATAGTTAAGATAATTGTGTAAAAGAATAATATAACACTTGAGAAAACAAGACATTTTGTTGATAATGTAATTTACCATTAAGTTATTACACTAATAAAAATGCTAATGTATACTTCAATTTTAATTTAATTTCTAAATTTAAAAAAGTATCTAGTTCTGTATTTTCGCTTATCTTTATGGCATTATATTTTTTATATATTTTGCAGAATGTAAGATACAGTAATCATCATGCAGTATAGGACCGATGTATCTAAATCTGATTTTTCTACTGAGGAAAATGCTGAGGTAAGTCTGAAAGTCCCAGTAACATTTATTTTTCAATACTCCCTTCTTGGCCAGGTCCCTTAATTGGTCACAACAAGATTTTCGGTTGATTAGCTAGTGTAATTTGAGTAACTTGGAATCATTATTATTTCCAGAAATTTATAAAGTTCTTTATTTTTGTTTTACAATGTCTGGATATGTCTGCAGTGAATTAAATTTGAAATTGTTCTCAGGATGGTGAGGTTTTGACTGCCCCTGAACCATTAAGGATTGTAACCTTGGTATTAGAATGTGCATTTGATTATGGAGCTTTGAATGGAATAAATTATTAATTTATTTTTAACTTTTAGGTTGGGAAACAACTTGCTATGATGAGGAGTTTGCTCACACACCTTTACGCTTCTCGGAGTGTTCATTATTTTAGGGTGTGCTAGTTCCTCGTTGGACGGG
>NC_089743.1:13238697-13256197 GCF_040412425.1 Macrobrachium rosenbergii | reverse complement strand
CTGGGAGAGAGAGAGTAATTTGCCACTTGTGTTGAGGGCTCCATTTACCTTGCTGCGTGCTCGTGGTAATCAATAAAAACGCTCATTATTTTAGTGAGAAATGATCGCAGAACTTACACTTGCAGCAAATGTTTCACAATTCGTTCTAGTGGAAGTTATATGCGTGACCGCTCTCTGGCTGTGTTCCTCGGGATTTGCGTTCCCACGGGTACTTTAGAGGAAGTCATGAACTCGCTGGTCAACTGGTTTGATCAGTCCGTCATAATCCTTTGCTATTGGGATATGTAATTCTCTGCTTTCCTGTCTCTTAAATCGTTGAAATGGCCTTTTTCCTTTTTTTTTTTTTTTTTTTTTAAAGAGTTCGGATCAACATCTATTAGGAAGAGAAATTCGTCATTTAGGAATTTAAAAATTGAACCCATTTACAAACACACTAATCTTGCATTGGCTTCTCATGAGTTGACCAGTTATTAGCATATAGGCCGCTTCTCGACCCACCCTTCCCCACCCCCTCCTTTCCTCCACCACAGAAAAATGATTTTCGTATGATGACGTTTAAACTGAAATGGGTCATGTCCAGGGCCTCAAAGTTTTATGATACTGATTAAGGCATAAATATAGACTGAAATAGAGGAGAAGGAGAAGAAATTGAAGGGCGTGCAGCAGAACCCCAGAATTATCATTTTACAGCTAATATTGCTTGATTGCAATCAATTTCGCTAAGATGAAAATAAAGCTGCAGCCGTGGTATATGAGGAGAATCAGTGGTTGATGGAAAATATTCAGAAAGAAGTTGGTGGCGAGAGTGATAGTGAGGAATTAGAGGTAGAGTGCGGGAAACGTTCTTCCTCGCTTTGAGGAAACGAGATGAAAGGGGTCCTGGAAGCAGAGAAGAAAGGAGGTAGTGAGAAGGAGAAGGACCGGCAGGAGAGGGCCGAGGAGGCGAGAGAAGAAGACGAAGGGAGCAAAGAAGCAAATCCTCTTTGTGTGGCAGAAGGAGTCATTGTAATACACTTAATAGGATTATTTTCTCCATTCCTTCAAAATATCCTCCTCCAGCTGTTCTTGAATGGGATTTGCTTAAGGAGGATCGAAACCTCTAAAAGAGCAGCAGCGTCTCTTGAGGGTCAGGCCCGCTTATTGGTGCACGCGAGAGGCCGTTGAACAAGTTGCGCTGATTGACGAAGAGCCTCCATAACTGTGAAGAAGGAGGCGAGTCAGCAGACGACGCGGAACCATATACTACGCTCTCTCTTCCTCATGGATTTCCGGTTGAGAAATGGGTATTGGGAAGTTATATTTATTCATTCACATCTTAGTTTCGTGCAACCGTAGTTTATGTAACATTTTACTTGTTTCTCTGTTTATTTTGAGAAAGAATGACGCAATTTGTTAAACCGTTATTCTTTCTCTTCGGTCTTGTTTTGAAGTGTGTCGTAAATGTTAGCATTGTCCTTTCTGACAATGTCATCCAGCAAATGCCATTGAAGGTATTTGCTCATCCCAGACATTTATTGTTCGGCACATTTTAAATGTAGAGTCGCCTACAGGTGCAAAAGCCCTTGCTGGCACGAATCAGATTAATGAAACAATGACAGCCTAAGAGGAGTGTGACTTTAATATCGACCTGTTTGGGATATGAATGCCGTTGCTGTTTGTCCTATGTATGGTACTTTTACTCAGTTGTTATTGGAGCTGTTTTCAGAATCACCCGTGGTTCGTTTATTTGATCATATTGATGCCGTTAGTACACCCACCTGTGGTAGTTTTATGCGGGTCATTTTGTTTAAACCTGTGACTTTAACCAAGGATTTTGCATGTGGGAAGGCTTTGTTATATACTGTACATGATGGAATAACCTTTGAAGGCGTGTCATCAAGTGTAAATGCAGACTCTAGACGAAAATATTGTTCTCATAGATATTATAGGTATTATGAATGGTGACAAGTGACTGAAGGCAGATTTTTACTTAAATAGCTTTGTTTGGGATATTAATGACCACGTTTTTCTACCGATAATATAAATTCTGCCTCATGTTGTATAATCTTTGTTTCACTATTACAGTAAATGTAATGAATATAATAAATATAATAACTCTTTACGAACTATCCCGAGGCAGCTAAACATTTTCTTTTTAAATTTCCTTCCACACATGCTACACTTACTTAGACATGTAGAGCCGGTTAAGTATCTTGTAAAGGTCTTGTAATCGTCACGGGGTTGTGCGCTAATACTTTTAATATGCCTGCTCGCTTCTTCCCAGTTTTGTAAAGAAAGGAGGGATACTGCGAAGCCGTGGGCCACAAAGTATTGCGGAATCTCTCTCTCTCTCTCTCTCTCTCTCTCTCTCTCTCTCTCCCAAGTATTGACGCATGTGTTGGCCTAAGAGAAACGAAGTCTGGGAAGAAAGCTACGAAGTACGACAAAGTTTTGATATTATTGCTATTGCGAATTTAATTGAGTCCGGTGTGAATAGCCCGAGGCTGGAAAAAAGTAAGGTAAGCAAAAAGTATAAAGGTCGTTAATGTGGCGTAAGATAAAAAGTACAAACTAACGCGTCGGAATTGAGTTGCAAAGATGTTATGAAATTTCTTTGATATTTCTCTATCCAGGCCTAGTTAAAGAAGAATTAGTTTTAATCGCAGACAAGGAATGAGATAAAAAGTTTCTCAGCCTTGGTAACTCTGACGCTCACAACTTTTGGCAATTGCAAATAGACTCTGCGTAGATGGTATTACTCCCAAGGACCAAATTACTCCATACCCCTTGAAATACTGGGAGGACGTGATTGGTGATGCTGTCGCTAAGCCAGCGATGGTCATGATCATTTTCATAGATAGTTTAACTTGAGCCAGGACCCATTAGATTTTAGTGGGTCCCAGTCTAGTCAAATCCAAGTAGGCTTAGAACTCCAAGTATTGTAACTCAGTCCAAAATATACAACTAAATCTTAGTGGGTCCCAGTTTAGTTAAACCCAGCTGGACTTGGAGCAACATACGACTAAATCGTAGTGGGTCCCAGTTCGATCAATCAAACCCAACTGAACTTGAAACTACAAATACTGTACTCAGTACAGAACATGCAACTCACAATAGATTTCCAATAAAATATCTGTCATTTCTGTTGGTAGGGTTTAATAGGCTGAAAACATGTGTATTCGAAGAGAGAAGAACCGATTTCTCGTCATAGCAAATGATCTATGAAAGAATTTTTGAGTTTGAATTTAGTTTTGCAAGAGTGAACAATGACACTTGAAATATCAAATATAGCATACAATGAAATAACAAATGTGCCTATACTTAGTGAAAAACTATATATTTTTTATGTCATTATCATTTAAAACTATTATGTGAAAAAAAACTCTATGTACCAGTTACTGTAGTAGTAACAGAAGAAGTTGCAGTAGTAGTGATGATCATATCCCTTGTAAAATGCACAAGTCCCCGCAGTAGAAAATGTTTCAAGAATAGACATGCCTTGGCTTATTCTTATTCCAGTATTTGCACAGAGCACATATAGCAATTCCTTTATCCGCGGAAATTAAAAAAAAATGGACTGGAATGATGCCTTGGTTATAAAGAAAGAAATATATAGAGTTCCTTTTAGCGTGCTGGGTCGGGACATTTCGTCCCTCCCACGTTCTGGAGCTCCCATTCCTCCCCCTCCCCCCCTCTTTTTCTTCCCCGACAAAAGCCGTAACCATATAAGAGAGAGGTATGAATCTCTCTTTTCTTTCTCTCTGGAAAAATGGAGTTTTTGCAGGCTCTCGGAAAATAAGGAAGCGGGCGAGCCGAGGCCGGATCTTTCAAGTCGTCGTTTCTGAACTATATGGTCCTGTGGTTTGGGAGAATAACCTAACACAATGTTATTATCCTTGGACTAGCTCGGCTTTGTTTTATTTGGTTTCTTTTTTTTACTTAGCTGTATATTTTTCTATTTTTTTATATGTTTTTTATACGTTTTCAGTTCTCCTTTGCCTTATTAGTGTAGTTTTTGATGAATCATTATTATTATTGATGTGATTTTTTGTTTATATTGCTATTAGTTTATCGGCTTATTATGGTCTGTGTTATTGCTTTGTATCCGTCATGTTTGTGTATGCCTTGTAATAAAAAGAAAAATACATAATGTTCTAATAATGTTAATAATATTTTTTCAGTTGAGTCTTTTTTTTTTACTTTTTCAATACAATTTTTTTGGTTGTAAACGTTTTAAGTTGCGCAGTTTCATTCTTCTAGAATTTGAAAAATGCTGGGGATTTTTTGTCACTTCTTTCAGTGAAAGGTATTTTTTTTTATTTGACGCATTGTTTTTTATTAATAGATACTCAAGTTCACTTGCACTTTTATAAATCAAGGAATCATTTTACAACAGAGTTCAAGAAAATTTCCCAAAAAAAGAATCTTGATATAACATTTCCTGATTTTTAGCGTTAAAAGAGTGAAACATTCATTTAATGAAATTATTCTAACATTTAAATATTTTCGATTATATTTCCAGCCAGATCAAACTAATGACGCAGAATAATCCTCCCTGCCTTCCCCTCCAATCCTCCCTGCCTTCCCCCTTCAATCCCCCTGCCTTCCCCCTCCAATCCTCCCTGCCTTCCCCTCCAGTCCTCCCTGCCTTCCCCCTCCAATCCTCCCTGCCTTCCTCCTCCAATCCTCCCTGCCTTCCCCCTCCAATCCTCCCTGCCTTCCCCCTCCAATCCTCCCTGCCTTCCCCCTCCAATCCCCCCTGCCTTCCCCCTCCAATCCCCTGCCTTCCTGCCCAATCCTCCCTGCCTTCCCCTCCAATCTTCCCTGCCTTCCCCTCCAATCCAGTCTGCCTTCCCCTCCAATCCTCCCTAACCTTCCCCTCCAATGCCTTCCTCCTCCAATCCTCCCTGCCTTCCCCCTCCAATCCTCCCTGCCTTCCCCCTCCAATCCTCCCTGCCTTCCCCCTCCAATCCCCTGCCTTCCCTCCTCCCCCTGCCTCTCCAATCCTCCCTGCCTTCCCCCTCCCTTCCCTGCCTTCCCCCTCCAATCCTCCCTGCCTCCCCAATCTTCCCTGCCTTCCCCCAATCCAACCTTCCCCTGCATCCTCCCTGCCTTCCCCCTCCAATCCTCCCTGCTTTCCCCCTCCAATCCTCCCTGCCTTCGCCCTCCAATCCCCCGATGGGGAAAGGTAGAGCAGAAGTGGAAAAGCGGAGTTGGCGGGTGTCAACGAACCTTTGTTTAATCATCTTCACGTGAATAGAAACTTTTAACCTATTGACAATAAGTGCTCAGGCCTTTCCATTGTTGGTTCAGCGATCTTTCGTCATCTGCTCCACTTTTTTTCGTTTTTCTTTATTCTTGTTCTTTTATCTAGTTTTTCCTTGTTTTAGATTTATTTGGCAACGCGCAGTCAGGTGACACTAACAATTTTTAGTGGGATTTTTGGTATCCGTTCGTTTGTGTTATACATTCTGGCTATTTTTCATGGTATATATTTTTCATGGTTGCATAAAGCTTATATATAAATTAAAACTTTGCAATTAAATTACTTTCGCCGTGTTAGTGTTAGGTTTTCATTTTTATCTGAGAGAGAGAGAGAGAGAGAGAGAGAGAGAGAGAGAGAGAGAGAGAGAGAGAGTCTTCAACAATTGTCCCGGATATCGCGTTTTTTGTGGCATTAAAGAATCGATCCGAGTTGCTTTTGTTTGTTGCCAATAGTAATGAAAAGGTGTGAGAGGCCACCAGGCATGGAAAAAAAAAAAAAATTAAAGGTGTTTGGATCCCGTTTGTGTTGTATCTTTAACAAAGGAATCCAATCGCTTTGATGCCATACTTTTGTGTTATTTATTTACTTTTTTTTGCCCCTCTGAGGGTTAAATTGGAAGAACGGCAAAAACCGAGATTTCCCTCCACATTAGTTTCGCTTAAATAAACACTTGATTTGGTGATTCATTATCGGTTATTATTCATTAGTTGGGCTTAACCTAAAAGAGATCTTAATTAGGGGAATTTGCATACCGCACCTGATGTAGCCAGTGATCTGAGAGAGAGAGAGAGAGAGAGAGAGAGAGAGAGAGAGAGAGAGAGAGAGAGATTGGATTTAAACTCCGACACTTTCCAAGTTTTCGCTTAAATTATTGTATGGAGTAATTATCACTTATATATATGTGCGTCAAGCAAATTTATATCCATTATTAATGTGAGGCCTGTGATGAATCTTTTATTAAGTTTTTAACCTGTACGTGATTAATCTCTCTCTTCTCTAATCCTTGCTCATTTCTTTTATAATTTAACAAATGAATCGCCTGTTCCCAGGAAACTCGTTGGCCTACTCTAAGGCATTTTGGTTTGTTCCATAAAAATGTGCGGACATTGCGAAAAATAGCAACATAGCCAATTCTTCCTTGTTCGATTGCAATTGACCGAATGGAAGGCCAATGCCATTCTGCATTGTCCCGTATCCTTCGATGTCCTGTTGTCTGAATGCTATTGATGGTGTCCCTGGTAGGACACTAACTCGGGAAATCGGGTTTGGGATAATACTGCCGGTGACTAAGTTTTTAACTACAGCTAGATGTTTGTATATATATATATATATATATATATATATATATATATATATATATATATATATATATATATATATATATATATATATATATATATATATTATATATATATATATAATATATATATAAAAATAGATATATATATATATATATACATTTAATATATATATATATATATACACATATATATAATTATATATTTCTAATATATATATATATATATATATATTAGAAATAATCAACACACAATCACGTGTGGAACAGAAATAAATTTCTGACTCACATCAGGATCGAACCCAGGTCTTTCAGTTGAAAGGCAAGCTCGCTGCCCACTAGGCCATACAAGTCATAAATGAAGTTGGAACCTGAGCGCCACTGCACACAGGGATTGCCTGGGCAAGCTAACTGCTTGCATACCAGCGTGTTTTCCCCAACTTCCCGACTCAGCAATGTCAACTGAAAGACCTGGGTTCTGATCCTGATGTGAGTCAGAAAATATTATATATATATATATATATATATATATATATATATATATATATATATATATATATATATATATATATATATATATATATATATATATATATATATATATATATATATATATATATATATATATATATATATCTGAGGGTTTTTCTTGGGCAGGCTGCCGCCTAACATACCAGCAAATTTTACCCAACTTCCCGACCCACTAGTGAATCAATTGCTAGTATTTCATTCGAATTACCCTTTCAGCGTGAATATGATAGAGCTAATGAACACATGAACACGTGTTTCACAGAAATAAACTTATGACTCAAATTGGGATCGAACCCCAGTCTCTCAAATTGAATCGAGAATGAGTGCCGAACTACGCAGGAGACTTATCAGCAACTCATCGACTACCGCGTAACTACAGATACCTTTTTTATTTTTTATTCACTATGAATTTCACTTATTAACTCTCTCTGCACTGTACGTTTATACATAGGTGAATGCTTCATACCTCTTCTCCTTACATGTTATCACTTTCTTATCCAGTTCACTTGTGCTAATTTTTTTATAGCCACAGTGTGAAACTTCCTTATGGAGAAAAACTCCCTTCTGGTTTTAATTTTGCTTCAACCACGTGATGATCAGGTATAACAAGAAATGCTCTTTTTCAACT
This sequence comes from Macrobrachium rosenbergii, assembly GCF_040412425.1. Lineage (NCBI taxonomy): Eukaryota > Metazoa > Arthropoda > Malacostraca > Decapoda > Palaemonidae > Macrobrachium > Macrobrachium rosenbergii. The sequence continues at coordinate 13,248,496 of NC_089743.1, read as the reverse complement.
CATAATCTTATAAACTCTTTTCCTAACCTATTTATTTTTAGATTTTCTTATGAATGGTACTCGCCGGGAGCCATGAGCTCCGAACGTTCAAGACAGTTTCCGAACATTTTTCCAAAATATTTTATCCGTTCTCTTTCCCTTCAATCACTCAAAAACTAAGAAACTACAATGTTTCTTTCTCTGGTGCTTTTCTGAGCAACCGGATTACCCAATGCAACAACACTTCCTCGTTCTCCATTCCCTACTAGGATCAGATTCAAACTCGCTTGGAAACTCTTATTCAGTATCATACACTTACGTTAAGTTTATCTTAGTTTAACCAGACAACTGAGCTGATTAACAGCTCTCCTAGGGCTGTCCCGAAGGATTAGACTCATTTTACGTGGCTAAGAACCAATTGGTTACATATACACTCACGTTCCTTAGCTTTACACTCTTCCTATCGAAAGCTTTTTCATGTCAAACTCAATTAAACCGACTTATTCCTATGACCAACACATTTTTACTTTACCGTTATGTACACGTTCTTTGCATCTCTCAGTCACCTCAGACAATCACTCTCGGCTCCTCTGAGTCCTGACACCCGGCCTTCCACTTGGCTATCTTTAATTGCCAGCATTTACTCTTTGAACATATCAACTATCATACATTTCTTCTCATTTGTCTCATATTCACTCACATTCAAAGCTGCAAAACCAACAATTATTTTTAAATAAGTATTGTGTACAGGGCTGTGAACCTCATGGCAGAGGTAATCTGGTGATTTTCAAACGACTCGGAAGATCGAGAATGCTATTGTTTTTTCTTTCTTAGCATCCAACAAGATTAGAATGGATATTGCTGGCCTTGAGTGAATGAGCTAAGAGAGCCCATCCTCTCACTGACGATCCACAATCCTCCAATAGGTACTTTCAGTCATAGGACATTCTACATTAGTATCCCCAGCCCTTGACTAATATATATATATATATATATATATATATATATATATATATATATATATATATATATATATATATATACAGTATATATATATATGGAATATATATATATATATATATAACTGAATCACGAAAAATATGGAACGTGATGAATGTATAAATAAAGACAAAATCCACCTTTAGAGAAGCAATGGAGTGCTCCAGGCCTTTCAACTTTGTTGTCTTTTATTTAGCAGCGCTCCATTGTTTGTCTTTCCTTCATAGATTTTGTCTTTATATAATATATATATATATATATATATATATATATATATATATATATATATATATATATATATATATATATACATATACAATAATATACGGTGTGTGTGTGTGCGTTTGCTAGTGTTTGTGTGTATGTGATCGTATAAAATCAAGACAGTTTAACATTTTATCACATGATTTCAATTTAAAATGCCACTCGGATCCATTTCTGTTATATATAAAGATGAACCCCATCTGTAAACACCTGTCATGGTCTTTCTTCTGCTTCATACACCTACACGGGAACCTCATCACCGCTACGTTGGCTATATACGTACATACATGCACAAGCGCATATGCGCGCGCATTACTTTAACATGTCTAACTCGTGCTCTCTTTCTCTTCCCGGAATTACCTGTAATTGTAACGCCTCTGCCATCCGTCAGCACCCCAGCTTCTAACTCAGTCTGCTACAGTTTTACAGAATTCTTTGTATTTTGCTATAAACGTTTTCCTATTTTTGTATAAAGTTTTGTTTAATTATTTCCGAATTCGCTTATTCCAGGAACCCACGAGCCCTTAAATTGAAATTTACACAAGGGCAAAATGACCGGGTTGCGGCTGGTGAGAAAGGGAATTTGACTGACGGTGGTACTTAAACGAAATGTTGAGCTATTAATCAGGCCAAGAAAAAAAGAATCATTCTCAATTCACCCCCATCTGCTAAATAGAAGTCAGTCGGAGAAGGGTGAGATTATTATAGGCTTCCGAACAGCTGAAAAATCGTCTTGTTCCGTGACACTAACAAGGGGCGACGCTTGGGTCGTCCATGAAGTGCCTGGGCGAAGTCTGTGTGTGTGCACATGTTTCGGGTGCGTTTGTGGTTGGAGGGGTTGGCTGCCTGTGACGGTGAGAGATGTTACTGACGTAGCACTAATATTATCATTAATACACTACGATAGCCAACGAATGAGGACACGTTCACCCCCCTATACTTAGGTTTGTTTATATTCATCAGCTTGTTTTGCTTCTTCGAGCTAAAATCATTGGGGGCGGACAAGCTTTCGCAGTAATATTTGATTCTTGTAAACAAATCGAATGTGCATAAGTTATTACACATGTGTCCAGGATAGTTTAATTCTTTTAATCTAGAGACGAAGAAGACAGTAACAAAATTACCTTAAAGTCTGAGCATAAAAACAGAAAAGACAGTTGAAAGAACGGGTAAACGTATTTACGTTTTCAGTTCTATTTGGGTTCCAGTATTTTATTTCAAGAGTAGGCCGATGGGACGGAGGAACGAGGCCGGAAGGAAATAGGAAAGAGATATGTGAAGAAAGAGAAATGGGTTAAATCCGAAAAAATGTAGTGGACACACCCCTTTATAAAAGGAAAGTTATGTCTCAAAGCAATCGGAAGTTTTTAAGAGGCCGTCGAGAGGCCACAAGTTACGATGTGTCTCAAGGCAGCTGCTCTTTTTTTACCTCCAGGTGACATTTAGCACACTTGAACTGAGCTCGTATAACCTCACCGTTAGTATGCTTTAACCCAGCATGTATACTTGTAGATGGTGGTGAGGTCAGTACTCTTTAACCCAGTGTTTATAACAATCAAGTTAGAACTTTGCAACCCAGCCGATATTTCGCTGGACGTATTACGCTTCGGTTCAGCATATATGACCCAAGAGGTCATACAACCCTTATACAACCCTCTGATAAGTGCGTGCTTCTTTATGTCCTTTACTTAACTGCAGTTTTTATCTAACTTTCAGAACTTATAACAGTAAAACTCAAAGTTTTACAGGAACGATTATCTGACATATTTCTACTTATTTGTTTGCGGATGGTAGGTTACCTTTATGAGTTGTTGGATTTGATGACAGAAGTAAGAAATTAATAAGAACTTTGTTAAACTATTTTTAAACCGACTTATGATTGTTGAAGGAGATAACCCAATCATTTTACGTTATTTTAGCCCTTACCTGAAGAGAAAGTAATCAAGAAAACTGTAACTCTGACAAAATAAAAAATTGTTCGCATTATGGACCAATAAGGCCCAATAAAAAAAAAAAGACTCGAATAATAAACACGACAAACTAAACTCAAAGTAAATAATTACCTCCCGCATGTTATATCGAACCGGAAATCGCCATTACACGAGAGAGAGAGAGAGAGAGAGAGAGAGAGAGAGAGAGAGAGAGAGAGAGATAATAATATTACAGTAAAAAAATAGAACATCCATTTACATTCTCTAACACCAAATTTTCATGACATATAATCCTCTTTATAAGAAAATCTGTAAGATATTAGTCAACAGAATATTTTATCACGTAGCTAGAGAACCCGAAAGCGCACATTGCCACATAAGGAACTTTCTCTCTCTCTCTCTCTCTCTCTCTCTCTCTCTCTCTCTCTCTCTCTCTCTCGTAGGCAGGCCACATACTATGCATTGGCAAAAAATTAGTTTCGAGAGCTTTCTGTGTGACTGCTATTACTCATAGGTAATTTCAAGTACTCTAGTGGTTTATTTACATGATTAGTATCTATGCTGTAGAAATCATTAGCGATATCAAGAAATCAGAAAGAATGCAGGAACAGTCTTTTCCCGTAAAAATTAAAATAGGAACATTTTAAACTCAAACTCAATTGTTAGAATGTTTCGAGTGCCTGTTGACTTTTAAAAAAAAAAAAAACTTGACTTTTATTCACAGGGATAATCAAGAAAATTGATAGCTCTACTGGTCAGATTGATTTTTTGATACTAAATATTACAAAATTAAAATATTTTTAATAATTACCAAAGCCGGAAACACTTGAAATAATTATGACATCTGTTGCAATTTGAATGTTTTTCCTTTAAAATTTAATTAGAATATTGCATAGTTGATTTTTTTTCCTTTTTTTACGCCAAGGACTCGACTGTACAGAAGCTGCCCTCCGTGGAATACAGACTTTGAATATGTTTCGTTTATGATCTGAATATTTACTGATTTAACATAATATATCTCGTGAAATGTTGTTATCATCTCGAACAGTATTTTTTTCTATAATTGTTCCAAGTTGAGTCATTGTTAGTACGTATCATTTCACGGGTCATGCTTTTAACATAAAAGAATTAGTTTTTGGGGCAGTGGTAACGTGGATTCTGAATAATGATAATGATATTAAAAATGGTAATGATGATGATAATAATAATAATATAATATTGTTGTTAATTTTGATGGTGACGCCTTAGAGTTGATTATGAAATAATCGGGGGTGAAATTAATTCGAAGCAATAATGATTTAGAGTCAGATCAGTCATATGAAATACAGCTAATCATTTCCATCAATTGAGAATTCCACTTGGCTCCCTCTTATTTTCCTCCCCAGCGATTAAGTCAATCTTATCTTAATCTCGGATCTTCCGCGTCTTCAACAGAGTCGTTTCTTTGTTCTTTCGAGTCCAAACACAAAGGATGTACGGGTCCTCTACGTCTAGTGCTTTGCTCGTCCTCTTGATACAAAAATATTATCTCAGACCCCCGCCCCCCCTCTCTATATTTTTTGATATTCTTTATACATTTCTCTCTCTCTCTCTCTCTCTCTCTCTCTCTCTCTCTCTCATATAATTTTTTTTTTTGATATTGGGTTTATACATTTAAAAATTCAGCTTTTTAGTTGTTCAGTCTCTCTCTCTCTCTCTCTCTCTCTCTCTCTCTCTCTCTCTCTCTCTCTCTCTCTCTCTCTCTCATTTACATTTTTTTGATATTGGGTTTATACATTTTAAAAACCAGCTTTTTAGTTGATTCTCTCTCTCTCTCTCTCTCTCTCTCTCTCTCTCTCTCTCACTTTGATACTCGTTTTTACATTTAAAAACCCAGCTTTTTAGTTGATTAGTCTCTCTCTCTCTCTCTCTCTCTCTCTCTCTCTCTCTCTCTCTCTCTCTCTCTCTCTCTCTCTCTCTCTCTCTCTCTGATATACTGTTTGCATTTTATGTATTTGCAATACATACAAGTACGATGAACAAAATTGTCATTTAAATTAAAACTATGAAAAAACTCACGCTCGGTCGCTAGAAAGGACCACGAATAGAAAATAGGTGAAAAGCTAATGAAGTGACTTGACAAGAAAGCATCTGACTGCCTAGCTATCACCGAGTCAGAAGCATCATAAACTCTGACCTGTTCGGGAATGGATTCAGCCGAAGAAGGAGAAAGAACTGCTGCCCACAGGAAGCGATTATCCTCGACCAGTTTGACCTTTCATTAATCTTTTTGTTTTCCGAAGAAATACATACGAAAAACCGAAGGAGGCATCAAAGGAACCGAGAGCGAGCCATCCAAGCAACATGGTAGATGGTAACAGCTGGTTTTCCCTCCCCGCTGTCCAAACATCGCTATGATGCATTCCCCAAGGAACACTATTGTGCCAGCTGCCTGCGCCTTTCTCCTTCCCAACTTCTAACTTGTGCCCTAACTGGTGTTGATAAGATTGGCCTGGCCGCTTGCGCCGTGGGGTGCAAGTTTATCAGAAAGTTTCCCATCCAGTAGTTCCTTCCCCTTGTCACTTATTGTTACTTAGTTTTTCATATTTATTTCTTTATTCATTTTTTCATCGTCATGCACAGGAAACTGTGTATTCTGGATTTGCAGAATATTAGTTAAGGGTTGGAGTTAGCTATCAGGTTTATTACAGTCTACTGGAAAACGCTCTGAATTGTTGGAGAAGTGTTTTCCTCATTTCCTTTGGACTGGAATGCGTCATCCTTTAGCATTCCAACAGTTCCATGATTCTTCGAAGAGGTTTTTCAAGCAGACGGGTGAACACGAGTATATCTGCACCTTTCGTTTAACTGAGATAATGTGCTCAGTAATTCCAGAACTTTTTACATATAGGTGTATAATAAAATGTTGACCCGGCTTTGAAAAAATGTAAGACATGATCAGAGGCTTTTATTCATAAGCATCCGATTCACTGGTTCAATTTTTTTTTTTTGTAAACGTCTCGTGTCTTTTATGTCTGAATGTAATTTTTCTCTTGCATTGATGCACTCTCTCGCAACGTAAGTTTAGGCTGAACCTTATGATTTCCTGAGTTCTTCAGAACTGACAAAAACCCTGATTTTTTCAGTTCTTTCAGTTTCTTGTTACCAGACGCTAAATTTGCAGTGTCAGTGTCTGTAATTAGCCGAAGATTGCCCTTTCTCACGGAGGTGGCATATCTCTTTTCTCATGGGGGGTGGTTTCCTTGCTCCTTTCTCCTTGTGTCATTGATTAAGTCTGAGCTTATGTTGCGGAGTTTTCGGTTTAATGGAAAGTAGTAAATAACATCATTCATGCGACCCCGTCACGCGTTCAAGTCTTTTATTTCAGAAGATTTATTTGTGAATGTGCCGACACACACACATGCGCATGTATTTCTATTTCCAGCTAGTTTCTCTCTCTCTCTCTCTCTCTCTCTCTCTCTCTCTCTCTCTCTCTCTCTCTAACATAATAAGTCTAATCCTTCGGGCCAGCCTTAGGAGAGCTGTTAATCAGCTCTATAGTCTGGTTAAACTAATATACTTAACTTAACATAAAGTTTTATTTGCAAAATGAAAACAGTCTACCTAGCTAACGTCATTTACTCTGTAACCTGCCTCATTATTTCCTTGTGCCATCTTCAGTACTTTTTGTTCCTTAAAAGACTTGATTAGACACTCTTTTCACATGAGCATAACTGGCAGTTTTTCTCATGTGGGTCTTATATTTCTAGACATACTTCCATTAACAATTATTTTCTCATCCATATATTTTGAAACACTGTCACCAGCCTCTGCAACGTCGTCCCACGACCACATAGAAATTAAAGCCCCTCCTTCATCCATCCATAGAGCTCCGCCTGATTCCAAGCTGTTTCTCTGCATAGACCTAAGTTTCCTTACTGGGTCTCCTAGTAACCTATGAATAGTTCCAGTTTGCACCTAAAATTCTCAGCACTCTTCCAGTACTTCACACAACGTTTGATAATGAATTGTCGACACTCAGTCTTGTAAGAAAAGATTTATTCCTCCTTTCAATATCATTGAGACTTTATAGAGCTGCACCCATATTCATTGCTTCCAGTATAACAGAAAGAAGCTTATGTCAAATTGCTTTCACCTCTGTTACCTTGCCTTTATTATTATTTTTCAAAATGTGTTGACTTCATAAAAAAACTTCTACAGAGCAGAATACCCAGGCGTGAAGAAGTTTTCTATTTTCATAATCAAAGGCACGAAATACATGTGGTAAAGGGCATTGTGACACTGATAACTTGAAAGAATGTACATGGTGATGCACTGGAAAAAAAATTGTATGCTCTGATTCTTAATACAAAGGAAGTTGGAAAATGACCAAGTAGGATTCTGAGAGGAATTACACATTGAAAATGAAGTTTCTAGTTTCGTTGGACCAGTAGAGGATACAGACTTCTATGCTGCTTAATAGAGAATGTGGAGTCAAAGGTAACACTGTATTGTAAAATATAGAATCGTTCAGTAGAGTATAGACATGAACTGTGAATTATGGATGGAAGCATAGTACAAAATCGGATATTTAATACAGATCCCCCTGTGTTTCTCATTTGACTGGTGGGTACCGTTCTCAGCTAGCACTCTGCTGGCCCCGCGTTCCGAAACTGGCTTGCATCTTTGGGTAAAGAAAACATTTCTGAGAGGAATTATACATTGAAAATAAAGTTTCTAGTTTTGTTGGGCCAGTAGATGATACAGACTTCTGTGCTGCTTAAAAGAGAATGTGGAGTCAAAGGCAACATTGTATTGTCAAATGATGGTATATAGAATCGTTCAGTAGAGTATAGACATGAACTGTGAATTATGGATGGAAGCAGAGTACAAAATCGGATATTTAATACAGATCCCCTGTGTTCCTCATTGGACGGGTGGTTACCATTCTCACCTATCACTCTGCTGGCCCCGCGTTCGATTCTGCAACCGGCCAATGAAGAATTAGAGGAATTTATTTCTGTTGATAGAAATTCTTTTCTCGCTATAATGTGGTTCGGATTCCACAATAAGCTGTAGTCCCCGTTGCTAGTTAACCAATTGGTTCTTAGTCACGTAAAATAAACTAATCCTTCGGGCCAGCCCTCTCTAGGAGAGCTGTTAATCAGCTCAGGGTCTGGTTAAACTAAGGTAGACTTAACTTTTTTCAGCGCAATGCTCCTTTAACTTCAACGATTACTGATCGTTTCCAGTCTCTGTAACGGCGAATAGCAGTTTCATTTTACGTTTGCAGCAGTGAATATAACATCAAGAGTTGCATCATCTACATTTTGAGCTATTGTATTTCCAAACAACACAGTCAACATCCACGTAAAAACTGCCAACAAATTGTTCTGGAATATTATGCAATGGGATATTGAACATGATAGTTGTAGGCCTACTAAAATATCTACTCTTCATTGCCAGTCACTCACCAAATCTAACATAATAATAGACATGCTTTATACTATATTTTGAAACTGTACTGCGAGTCAGACAATTTACAAAAAGCTCTTAACCCCGTCAAGGTCATTCCCAGTGTAACGCCTCACATGCAGCCTCCTGGAATACTTGTTTAACTTTTATCTTCCTTATATATATATATATATATATATATATATATATATATATATATATATATATATATATATATATATATATATATATATATATATATATATATATATATATTTATATATATACTATATATATATATATATATATACATACATACATATATATTAGCTAGCATCCTCTTCAATATGGATTATTGTTTTTTGCCTTAATTTTTGTATAGGTTTCTCGTTATTTGCATATTCTGGTTTGAATTAACTTCATTTGTTTATTCGTGCTGTTATTACTCGCTCGTCAGCTTGAGGTAAATTCCTCGAAATTGGCGTTTCATTTGTCTGGGTGTATACAACGGAACAGGTGTTTACATAGCAGCTGTGTTTGCCTCAAGGTGTGTGTTTGCTTTGCGTGACTCGACCGATACTTGTTTGTTTCATAAAGCTGCGAGGAATGAGTTTTGGTTACATTATTCTTAAAGAAGAACCCGCGATTTCCTCTTTTCAGAGGTCTTGGAGTGCGATGGTTCCCTGCCCCCCCGGGCTGACGCAATTGACTCTGCCAGGATCATATTGTTAGTTTGTTTGTGGTTTTGTTTGCGATTCATGACGCCTCACAAGAAAGATTGTTGGTATGAGCAGAGAATTGAGATTGCTCTGGGGAAACTCTATTTTAATCTTTTAATTTATTTGCTGCACTTATTTAAACATTTAGGCATTCTTTAATTTATTATTTTCCCTTTGCTATTTTTTTTTTGTTATTACCATTTTTTAAATAAAGTGAGCCATCTTCATTATTTTATAGCCAAGATGTTCATTACTACTGTGAAATTATTGGTTTTGTACCATGACTGTTCATCAGTTTCGCTCATGATCTGAAAACTTACCATATCTTATTTCCTTCACTCCACTCTATGACTCTTGTTTTATTGTAGGACCCGTTTAATGTCGTCAGTTGCTTTCAAGTACACATGAGAAGGAATAATATGGAAGGTCAAGTAAACACGAGAAGAAATATGGAAGGTCAAGTACACACGAGAA
>NC_089743.1:13188697-13233697 GCF_040412425.1 Macrobrachium rosenbergii | reverse complement strand
GAGAGAGAGAGAGAGAGAGAGAGAGAGAGAGAGAGAGAGAGAGAGAGAGATGGGAGGCAGAATAAAATGCTGCTTGCTTTAAAGAAAGGGAGAAATAAGTACAGAAAGAGTAAGTTTATTATCTACAAAAAAGATCTGAAGTTTTGAGTGGTAAAGCAAGATTTATACTATGCTTAAAAGGAATTAGGTAAGGAGAGAGAGAGGGGTGTTAGCATGCAAATTATCTTTAGTATATTTAAAATCATAGCTTTGGTAATGTACAATGAAAGAATGTAGGTTAACAGAGATGAACCGAAAATAAACTATATTTAGAACAGAAAACATACTATAATTAAAACAAAAGACCTTTTACGTGAGAGAGAGAGAGAGAGAGAGAGAGAGAGAGAGAGAGAGAGTGAGAAATTATTTGCAGTGGCACTAGTTATGATGCTTCTTGTTTTCTTATAATGAGTATACATAATTCTTTCTAACAAAATAGGGAATGTCTCACCTTTACTTTCAGCCTAGATTTGCATCACCTCTGTCTTATCATAACTTCTTTGTGCATTCTCTTTAGAACATTATATATATATATATATATATATATATATATATATATATATATATATATATATATATATATATATATATATATATATATATATATATATGTATGTATATATGTATATATATATATATATTTATATTGTGTATGTGTGTGTGGGTGTATGTGAAATATGACCTATTATATTTTCACAAACATATTAGGAATATTTTCCCCCTTAGTGGTGGACTCACTGACCTAGTATTAACCTACATGTATCGAATTCTTTCACGTCTGCCCTAACATTATCGCATTTGTACTAAACTGAGAATCAATATGTAGAACTAATTATGAATTTAATGCTCTTTGACTCTTAAATCCACTTCCCGTTTTTAGTTGCCACTGTCAGGTTTCAATTATGTATTCTAGATATTTTACCTGTTCTATGTTTCTTTATACACATAAATTTCAGAGAACAAACGTTGTGTTCTAAGTATTAATTTTAATGTAAAAACAGCCAAGTCTTGATTTCTTGAACAATTCGTCCTGGATTTCCATGTTTACCCTTGTATTACATTATGAGAATTTTGGTTTTCTTCTGCTTCATTTTCTCTTTCTGTTCAAAACCTGCTTTTTTTTTTATCTTACTATTTACTCCCTCTTTTCAATATTAATTTTCACTTTTATTTTACCTTTTAGAGAAACATGCAGCGTTTTACGTTTCACTTGCTGATGTCATCCTTCTGCTTCTGTCTATGTAACTTTCTTTTCGCCCGGTTTCAGTAAAAAGTAGATATTTATTTAGTTTAATAATTATTAATTATTTCATTATAAATAAGTTTCTCCCAAATGTATTACTACTTTCAGATTTTTTGAAAGGGGGTCGATGACAGAAAACTAGGAAAGTATAAATGCAATTTTCAATGAACGAGCATGCAAGTAGATTTTCACATATAATATTTGTTTTGTATTATTCTTCACAAATTAGGAGCATTAAAAATTATACCTCGCTAGTCATCACCTACATATCTTAAGATATTACTGCTCTTGTTTGTCTGTTGATATCACATAAATAAAGGCTGTCTCCTTTAACAACGACATGAAATTTCCATGACGTCCACAAATAACATTTACCGTCTATGAAACTGTATTTGTGTTATAGTCATATTGTCATTATTTTAAGTATATTCCTTTCAAGAAAGATGCAAAGGAAAATGTGTACTCATAACAAGACACCAAACCCAGAAAGCTCGTTTTTGACATCATCAGGCCACAATGAGAATTAAGTTAAAAAAAGAAACCTTGGACTAACAAAGTGACGGATAGACAAGTGATATTTCTTCATCTTTCTTTTAGAGAAGTTATCTTAAAAAGATGAGATAAATGAATCTTGCACGAAATTTTTTGCGCAAATTTTTTCTTTCTTTTGCTGTTCATAAAAAAAGTGTTGAAACCTTTCTTCACTTCTTAAATTTAATCTTTTTTATTCTAACATTCCTTTCCAAAGTGAAGATAATTCTAAGATGAAACAGCTGAGGCACTGTGTAGTTGAAGGACGCTCTCCATCCTGTCTTTTCAATTATGTTTTGCTTAATTACGTATCTGTTCCGCTTTTAGTGTCTGCTAGGTTATCAGATATGCAGTGTTTACTTTTTCTGGCCCCACCTCTTGTTAGGGAAAGGACTTTATGCTGAAAACACACACACATATTTACACACACACAAACACACACACGCACACACACATACACACACACACACACACACATACATACATATATATATATATATATATATATATATATATATATATATATATATATATATATATATATATATATTTGCACACATACATGTATATATCCTTTGCACATTGTATATTACATATTTTTTATTTATTACTGTATACATTATATAATTTTCCATTATTTCTATGTTTTTTCGTTTTATTCATGCATGGACTTTTTCTGAAATGAATTAATAAATAGGAAAGGGAAAATATGTATGTGCATATATTACACACACACACATATATATATATATATATATATATATATAAAATATATATAAGATAATACACGTGTGTGTAAATATATGTTTCAGCATAAAATAATAAATAATAATAATAATAATAATAATAATAATAATAATAATAATAATAATAATAATAATAATAATAATTTGAAGTACTTTTGCATAAGTAGAGATGAAGATGAATAAGGTTCTTCTCTAGTACACTAAGTCCTGAGAAATTTGTAAAATACTTGATACCCAAAAGGCTCAAAGTTGTTATAATCCTACAGGGGCCATTGACTTAAAATTCAAGCTCCCAAAGAGTATGGCGTAGACTTCGAAAGAAGTTCCAGAAGGTAATACAAGAAGAAAAGAAAAAAGATAAATTAATAAATTGATAGATAAAGAGACAAAAATATAAACAGATAAGTAAAACTGAAGGTGAATTGTTTTAGCGTAGAAATGCATTTCATCTTGAACGCATTGAACTGTTTTAACTGTATGAATCTAATCTGGTCGCTTTCGGCAGGCAAAAGAGTATACTACCGCATCAATTAAGAGTAGGAAAAGATCAGGCATCTGTTAAAATCTCTGTTAAAATAAAATTTATGAAAAACTGACAAAAACGAGACTATTCATTGATGGTCCAAGTTTTAACTGCTAGTGTTAGGAAACAGAAACTTACCACCACGAACCACTCTATCTAAACGAGATAAATCTCTGGTAGAACCAGACATCCGTACCGGAGAACTGTATTCTGGTAAAAGATGGGCAAATGACGTAAAACTGGTTACGGTGATTTGATCATTGTTATAAATATATGAGGCCTTAAATATAAGGCATTTGCTGACACTTTCATTAGAATGTATCTTGAAAGTAAGTTGTGAGTCAAAAAGTTGCACAAAGTATAGTCAGAGCTTCAGACTCATTCAGCAGAGTCCCATCCATTTGAAGGGGAGGATGGGGTGGAAAATCAGTACGATGTCCACTAATCAGTAGTGTTTTCATTTTACTGGAGTTCAGCCTCATACCCCACCGACTATACCATTCACTAATCCACTCCTTGTCACAACACAACTGAGACTAAGGGCAGCTTCATTTCTCGGAAGTGGAGACTCTACTACATCCACAAGCGTTGCATCATCAGCATACTGAACAGTCTTGTTTTCCAGGCCAAAAATCATATCAGTTCTGTACACTAAAGATAACAGCGGACCAAGAATCTTGCCTTGCAGAACACCAGACACAATAGGTCTTGGTTTGCTAAAGATCTGATTTACAGAAATTCGCTGCTACCTACCTGTAAGGCAATCTTGAAGCTATCCTCAAACATATCCACCCAATCCAAGACTCTGAAGTTTAAAAATAGGTACCTTATGATTTACTAAATCGAAAATAGCAATAAAATCGATTTGAATTACTCTACACTCAAAACTCTTATCAAGGTTCTCTTGCAAATTGCATATCAAATCTGAAAAAAGCATTGCAGGTACTCAACTGCTTCCTATATGCATATTGACTATTAGCTAACAATCCTTTGGGTTCCACGTACTGGTATAGAGGCTTAGAAATTAGTTTTGCTTCAACTTTATAGGATACTGGGAGAATAGAAATTGTCCTGTAGTTACTGCAGTCAGCAGATAATCTTCTCTTTGGAGCAGGCACTGTATTACAGAGCTTGCGTTCACAAGCAAAGATACTGTGTCGAAATAAAAATCTGTAGAATCTACTAATCTTGGGAGACAGTACACTAGAAACCTTTTAAAAAACACCCCAGCTCTCAAGATTATCAAGAATTTTTGCAACATCCCTAGGGCAAAAAGCAAATTTTGTAAGAATAGGTCCTGGATGACAAGTAGCAGGGAGAAAGACATCTTCAGCTGACTGCTGAGTTTCAAAAGCTCGATGAAGCAGTTCAGCCTTTTCCTTAACGGCCAGTAACCAATCTTCAGTACTGTCATCGGTTGGTTAGTGGTGGGATGGAGGATGAGCCTGACCTAAAAAGAAAAGGTGCCAGTTTGGTCCACCACTTATGAGGCTGAGCTCTGTCCTCCTTTTCAGAGGGAATGAAACAGAATCAAAATTTTAATGAAGCAGATACTTGATTCTCTTAAAAGCTGAACAATCTGGTTTGTCGTTAGACAACAATAAATCCCTTTGTAAAGAAAATGAGATTGAAAAAAAGATAGGAAGGGACGAACCCGGTGTACAGTTCTTCTAGTGCAACAATTGGAATTTATCTGGAAACACAAAGAACCCGTTAATGTAGCTGACTGAAACAGTGAAAGTGAAACATATTTTGGGGATTTCGACCATAGAATAAATTTCAGACTAGGGAAAGTCGTATATAAAAGCGATAATGTTAAGTACTTAATAAAAAATATTAAGCACTTAATACAAAAAATAGCTGTAAAAACCTACAGTGTTTTTAGATAAACGCCACCCATGTCTTTGGTAAACAAAGGTCTCCAGATCTGTTGTAGAAGCTAAAATTCCATTCTTGTTTTCTAAACTGATGAAATACCAAACACTTGACCTCGAAATCCACGTCAGGATCAACAGATGGACGGTATAACCCCAAAATACAGGAAAAATAAGACTGGTCAAGTTATCAGATGATCAAGCACGAACTTGATGTAAAGGGTTAATGTCTGTAAAATTTGATTTAGTTTCATTTCATTCCCGATGACGGTGAGAAAAATAATCCCCGCGAAGCTCGAGGGTTTCAAGCGTTTTTACCAATTCATCAGGAAGAAGTATGTTAGAGAAGCTCATTTATCATCAGTAATAACAATTATAACAACAGTCTTGTAGAAACACCTGTGAAACTAGTATCTTTCAAGGAGAGAGAATTTTCTCCTGGGAAACTCCGGCATGTATTTCAACAAACTGTAACCCTGGGTACTTTATACTGTTCCCATGTTCTTATTTCGTATTTTCGTTACGTATACCTTAGTTTAACCAGACCACTGAGCTGATTAACAGCTCTCCTAGGGCTGGCCCGAAGGATTAGACTTATTTTACGTGGCTAAGAACCAGTAGGTTACCTAGCAATGGAACCTACAGCTTATTGTGGAATCCGAACCACATTACACCGAGAAATGAATTTCTATCACCAGAAATAAATTCCTCTAATTCTTCATTGGCCGGCCGGAGACGCGAACTCGGGCCTAGCAGAGTGCTAGCCGACAACTCTACCGACTCTCCCAACGAGGAACTTCGTATTTTATATTTATTGGTGAGAGTCAGCATTTGGTATAAGTAAAATCTGTATTTCAATTTATAGCAGATGTTTAAAAATTGCCATTACCCAACTCGTGTTGCCTGTATTTGGATCCGGGAGAGGTCCGTTGATTCGACCATATGAATCAGGCGTCCCTGGGAATGGCAACTGACCTAGGGAGGGAGGGGGTAAGTGATAGAGCCCAACTCCGTCACTATAAAATTACAGTTTGCTCTGGTATTGGCTTTGTATGACTTCCTAGTATCATACAGCAAAATTACATTTGGCAGGAGTAAGAGAATAGTACTTGCAAGAAATTCTCTCTCTCTCTCTCTCTCTCTCTCTCTCTCTCTCTCTCTCTCTCTCTCTCTCTCTCGTTTCCTTCCCTCCATTATTGTTTTGTCATTTTATTTTCGTCGCACCAAGCGCGTTTGTCGTGTTTCCCGGCCGTTTAGTAATTATTTCAGTAATCACGCTAATTGTCTTTCTTTTCGCTGGGTTTCCATCGTCCTCTCTCCCTTCTCCCGTTTCTCCCTTCCGTTACTTCCCCATATCTACTTTTCCTCCATCTCACTCCCGCTATCATCTCTCTCCCCCTCCCCTCCCCTGGTGCAACCAGTCATCTCGCCATTTTGACCGTAAACTTTTCTACCTGTCTCTCGCACGCACTCCAACTTTCCCTAACTGAGGAGGCCCCGTTTTTTATGTATTCTTTTTTTTTTTTGTCGTATTGTATTTCCTTCTGAAACCTTCCCCTATATCTCTCGCTTTCCCCTCTTATTCATCTCGACTCGGTACACCGTATTCCCCCGTTATGTGCGCGCTGAATCTCTAACATATATTTTCTATATTATCACTGAAATTGACTTTCCTTAATGAAAGTCTTTCTTAAGTCTCGATAGCAACGAGCAGTTTAGTGATCTGATAATCTGTGCATTCTTTAAATAAAGTTTGTGTGCTCTCTTTTAAATCGTAAAAAGAGATATGCAGTGCAGTTAGGATCACAACAGTTTACTTGAAATACGAAATCGACTGAATGATTTTAGGTGTTACTAAGCTTTTCGTTTTCTGATATGCATGTAACAGTTATTATTATTATTATTATTATTATTATTATTATTATTATTATTATTATTATTAGCAGTTGTATTCCCCACAGTAGAAAAAACGGTAGTGACATTTGCATTAGTGAGTACAGGTGACAGATTTCAGAAATTACTTTGAAGGTTTTTTGTTATTAAGCATCTGTCACTGAAAGTTTACCCAGAAATTCTGCTTCAGCCAACTGTAGTCCCAACGTCATTTTTGAAACAGAGAGCTCCTGTGGAGATAGAACAGAATTAAAATTGACAACAGACTTGACTTCGACACTTCTCGCGTCATAACCGAGTTTTATTTTCTTTTATTGTGTCCGATTTCTGTCTATAGTTTCGGACTGAGGCAATTTTCGAAGCCTGTCAATGGACTGTTCATTTGTTTGTGTGTACGGGCATAGGCGAAGATGGAATGACGTCAGAGTTCTCATCCGGCGAAGGAGACAAAGAGGCAATCCTATAAAGAACAAAAAAAAAATGCACCGAAGTTTCCTCGGCACAATCAAGTTTTCTGTACAGCCTATAATGCTGTATGAGCCACGGCCCGGTGGTGGCTTGTCGTATCGCGTTGCCAGACGTAAGATCATGGCTAACTTTAACCTTAGATAAAATAAAAACTACTGAGGCTGTAGGACTGCAATATGGTATGTTTGATGATTGGAGGGTGGATGATCAACATACCAATTTGCAGCCCTCTAGCCTCAGTAGTTTAGAAGGTCGGAGGGCAGAAAGTCGAATTGTTATTCTTCAGAGGCTTTCTATGAGCACCATGCATTGTATAGAAAAAAAAACACCATATTAAACTGCTTATAGGCACCATAAATGGAAAGAATTTGAAATTCTCTTCCCCAAAAGCTTCCTTAGAGCATCATGCTTTGTGGAAAAAACAAAAGACTGGATGTGCCTCAGTAGTTCGCATGTGCAAAGGGAAAAAGGTTTACCACCGTCTTTGGCTTCTATGTAAGATCACGGTACTATGTTTGCGCGGTAAACTTGGTGATCACTTGTTTCTGTATTTCAAACAATTCCCACACATGAAGTCCTGGGGCTCTGAAGGCCTTTCTTTTGGACAGAAGAAGTGTTTGCATTTTCTCCCCTATCCATAAAAGAGGCGAGGCCCTCTCTCTCTCTCTCTCTCTCTCTCTCTCTCTCTCTCTCTCTCTCTCTCTCTCTCTCTCTCTTAATATTTTCTCTTCCTCTTTCCTTTGTCAGATGTTGTCAGTGAAAATTTACTTTGTTCCGGCCAGTTCCCCCTGAACATTTGTCTTCTGAGTAGTTCACCTGATTCCTTTAGTTTTAGTTTTCTGTGAAAGAAAACTATTGTGCCGGCTTTGTCTGTCTGTCCGCACTTTTTCTGCCCTCTCTCAGATCTTAAAAACTACTGAGGCTAGAGGGCTGCAAATTGGTATGTTGATCATCCACTCTCCAATCATCAAACATACCAAATTGCAGACCCCTAGCCTCAGTAGTTTTTATTTTATTTAAGGTTAAACTTAGCCATAATCGTGCTTCTGAAAGTTTCATGGGCCGCGGCTCATACAGCATTATACCAAGACCACCGAAAGATATATTTATTTTCTGTGGCCTTGATTATACGCTGTAGCTGCTGTACGGAAAACTCGATTACGCATCTTTTACTTGTTTAATATCGTTCATGGTTTCTAGTGTTGTTTGCCGTTAATACATATCGATCTTAAAACTCAAGATTCTATCATTTCTTGTTTCTTTAATCGACATTCTTGACGAGGCTCAAAAGAATAAGTATAAGCATATTTAGTAGTGAATTTATCATTATGCATACGTACCCACAAATACAGTTGACATTAAACCCTTTGAAAAAAAAAAAAAAAAAAAAAAACCGGTCCCCAAGTGAGGTGAAAATATTTTTCGAGCGAAAAGGAATAATCCAAGTCAAGGAAGAAAATTAAATAATGCGACGTTCCTCCTCATGCTTCTCACATCCTTCAGATCCTTTTCTCTCTTTAAGAATCCTTCTGGCAAGATTATCCGGCCCTTTGGGAGGACGGCCCAGCCTTTTTGGTCAACGCAATGACTTTTTGCATCGAGATATTAAGCGTAATACAAAGGACACTTCTTCTTTTGCCGCTCTTTGCACGCTAAAGGACGCTGTCAATAATTCTGTCATTTTCCAGTAACTACCTCCTCCAAGGAGCGAGGCGAGTTTTGAAAATTGTGAGCGGTTTTGAAAATTTCGATGAAGATTTGGCAATTTGCTGGAAGAGAAAGCATGGCGTCAGTTATGATAGATACGGATTGATTCAAACATTCACAAAGAAAATCAGTAATCTGGCCTGTAGATCCGGTGACCGGATTTAATCATTATAATCCCAGCCGTAAAGTCTGGTAGAGGTTACGTCTTTTCTCAACGTGTGATATATTTTTAGTCTCCTGAAAGTTAATAAGTGGTTGTAGGGGTTGGAGTTTTCGGGAGTATACGCTATTTAAGTACTTGATTGTCTTTGTGAAGGACAGACATTAAAATTCATTATGAAACCATCATAGTTGTATGTCCAGTGGATGGATCTGCACACCCACGCTTACAGGCCTAGGTTTATTGCAGTAGCTTTTACAATCACACACACACATATATATACATATATGTACATGTATGTATAATGTGTGTGTATTTACGTATGTATGCATATATGCATATGCATACATACATACACGCATAATATCTATATATATTATATGCATGTATATATATATTTATATATATATATATATATATATATATATATATATATATATATATATATATATATATACACACACATATTTATGTATAAAACAATAGATTGAGTTCATAGCCACATGCCCATCTCCACCCACCATTGCAACCCAATACGTTCTATTTATAAAGCAGGCTCATAATTCACTGGTAGTTCAGCAGAGAAATTTTTGAATATTAATGAAGCAGCCTCATATTGCTCTATCATAATATATATATATATATATATATATATATAATATATATATATATATATATATATATATATATATATATATATGTGTGTGTGTGTGTGTGTGTGTGTTAGTGGTATATCATCAAAGCCTTCCCATGAGAGAGAGAGAGAGAGAGAGAGAGAGAGAGAGAGAGAGAGAGAGAGAGAGAGAGGCCAGGGTGACAACTACCGTTAAAACCTTTTAAGGTTTTCGTTAAGAATGCCAAGCATTACGTAAGCACGCCGATGCAGCCAGGGGTGTTGTCTTACAGACGGTTATGGGGCACCGAGGGACCTATACCCTCCTTATGTGAACGTTCTTACCGGGCACAGAGACTAATACCTTTGTGCGTTCGCGTTCTCTCTAGGGGAAAGGAATTTATTGAGAGCAAGTCTGTTTGTTCCCACTGAAAATCAATAAAGTCCACTAAAATGCAAGGAGCTAGGTTCAATGATATGGATTAAGCGGACGAATTATGTGAATTTTATAGGGGAATAATGTGGACCGAATGAACGCTGTAGAATAATTTTTTCCGAACATGTAATTTCCCGAAGACAGAAATGCGATTCTTGTAGAGGAATGCGACATTATGGACGAGAAAATGAATCTTATTTGCGGCAAAAAGTGTTAATATAACTCGCGATTTATTTCCTGTACATTTACTGTACGTGCTGTTGTCCTCCTTACTGTCTGTATAGAAATGATTGTTTATCGTACTTTGCTTTATCGTTATGTTCAAGCTCATTTAATACCATCAGTAACTTATCATCATATGATAACACTTACAGGTGCTGAAAGTATAGTTCATTTTATTGGACAAAACATAGTGCCTTCTCCTTACTATGACGTCGTATATAATATATTACTGATTATTTGCTAAAAGATAGACTTCTTTTATATACGATGTATTAATCTGTAGTCTTGAGACGTATATAAAAATATAATGAAATATTATTATTATTATTATTATTATTATTATTATTATTATTATTATTGTTGTTGTTGTTGTTGTAGTGTTGATGGTGTTGCTGTTGTTAAACAAAACGCAGGTAGATACAATAAAATCACTTGAATATTGGTGATTGTAGAATTAGCCATGGCGACAGTAGGTATATAAGTTTCAGAATTCATACTTTTTATAAAAATGTACCAGGCCTATTTTTATAGTCAGGTTATAACTAGTTATCCCAAATAAAAAGGGAGTACCTGTAAGAATGGCAGTTTCGACCGAGAAAGACGTCTTCATAAGAACTTACACAAGAACCATCGAAATTTGAATTTGTTTTATACACTGCCACACTCACACACACACACACACACACACACACACACACACACACATATATATATATATATATATATATATATATATATATATATATATATATATATATATATATATATATGTATATATATATATATATATATATATATATATATATATGTGTGTGTGTATGTATGTAATGTGTGTGTGTGCGCTCATGTGTGCCCGCGCGTGTGCACGAATGTGCGCAGGTTCTCTGTCCTACTTCTTATTCTCTTAAGAACTTGAAAATTCTCTGCAGGCCCCGTGTTCTTGAGTATTATGCTCCTTATTTCACAGAATATTTTCAAATCCTTTGTTGTTTTACCTGGTAAGCCTGGGAGGGTTTTTATATATTGCCCACCTCTATTTTCTTTGCATAAAATATCTATTATTCACAGAAGGATTTTTGTTTTTATTATCGATGAAATATTTCAGTATCTGATATTGACAATAATTTTTCTTCTTGTAGCTGATTGGTCATTTTTATTATGAATTCAGTTGTCAAACTGGCGTAATTTTCAGTTGTCAGGTTCGTAGAGTAACTTATTTTTGTTAATCAGTTAAACTCTCTGTCTCTTCCATGTGGTTCTGTTTCGGTAAAGATTCCATGTCTGTGTATTATTATGGCTATGGTTTATGTGTATATCAGTGTTGCAGATTTATGAAAACTTCTTTGACTTTGTCTATATCATTAATGATATGCTGTTCTGCTCTTTTATCACACAAATTTCCTTCTTCTTCCATTATTATTATTATTATTATTATTATTATTATTATTATTATTATTATTATTATTATTATTATTATTATTCTTTTGCCATTCTAGATATTCTTCAGCCTGTTGACATCTATTTCATCTCCGTTCGCTTCTGCTAATAACTCGAACCTCTGCTGATCGTACTTTTTATTTTTTTTTATTAGGGGTAAGCCACTCACTGCCTCCTATTTTCCTCCTTCCTCAGTATAGCCACAGTTATTATAAAGTAATTGTACGTTTATTTTTTTTCTCTCTTGACTCATTTCCAATCTCATTTTTTCAAGATCCTTGAGCTGCGTGTGGTGAACCATCCTCTCTATTCTTTTAGTTCTGAAAGTTCCGTTCTTCAACCACCCTAATTGACCACCCTCTCGAAAGATCTAAGAATTTTCGGTTACTGTTTGCTCCCATCTCATACCAAAGAATGATTTATTGTCAATTAAAGTGTTGCCTGTATTTTAGAATCTCACCTTCGGTTTTAACAAACATTTGCTTCCATACACTTCCCGTCTGCCTTACTCTCTCTCTCTCTCTCTCTCTCTCTCAACCAGTCCCTTGTCCATCTGTATGCCACCCTCTGCAACACCACACCTCATAGCTCTAATGAGACTTAGTTGAGTCTTAGTATCAAGCAAGGGCTAGTTTGCAAAAATCCCTGTTTTTATATAAGGATTACAGGAGGAAAAAATTCTGTGTGCTTCCATACACTTCCGTCTGCCTCTCTCTCTCTCTCTCTCTCTCTCTCTCTCTCTCTCTCTCTCTCTCTCTCTCTCAAGTCCCTTGTCCATCTGTATGCCACCCTTACACACACACACACACACACACACACACACACACACACACACACACACACACCCTTGCAACACCACACCTCATAGCTCTGAAAAAAGGCTTAATGAGTCTTAGTTGAGTCTTAGTATCAAGCAAGGGCTAGTTTGCAAAACTCCCTGTTTTTATATAAGGATTATACAGGAGGAAAAAAATTCTGTTTTGATGCTTTTGATGAAATTACTTGGATGAAGAAGCAAAAGAAGCTGATTTCTTCATGGAGAGTTATTCCCACATTATTACCAAATCACGTTCAAAAGGGGGTTAATCTGTATATAAGAAAAAGCTATGCATATATAATATCATCAAGAGCGAATGATGGCAGTTCGTATGTTCATATTCAGTAATTGATATAACTGAATTAATGGCCACCATCTGACTTGCTTACCCGCCCCCCCTCAACACCCACGCGCCACACTACAAGTAGAAAGTCTATATCACTGCCTGCCGTGGGAGTTGCCCTTCAGAAACATCAACCTAGGCGATATAGCATTAGTAATACGTCCCCCATATATGACGGAATTAGTCGGCTATAACTTTCCCATTCAAACGTGCAGTGAAGAATCAGTTGGTTCTCCCACTGTGAGCTGATGTACATGAAAGTAGATTAACCTAAGAGCTTGCTCGAAATATGAGATATAATCGCCTACAAAACAATATTTAGAATGACATTTATGTAGTCGGGTGATAAAAGAAGATACTTGCTCTGATGAAGAATCATAACTTGCTGACCAATATCTATCTCAAAGCAACAGTCAGTACTATCAGATCACAACTCAATAACTGCGACGACACTGACTATAGTATTTAACTAAACACCATTCCCATCACCACCCGGAATGCTTAACTCCATGTAATCGGTTTCCAGACTCCGCATGGGTAAACAGATCGAACACCGAAATCGTTCATATTATTAGATCAAAAGTTACGAAGTAGTAAACAAATTCTGTCCTAGATATAAAAATGTCGTAGGCAGGACAAACTAATTTATTCCAAAGGACCGGCGGTATCAACAAATGGAGCATTTTCAAACCAGCCCAAATCATAGGGGTCCCTTAAGCAAAACTCATTTATATCTTTATTTGCTGGTGATTGTCACGTCTGAAACGTATCAGAATCTAGAGGAGGATGGGAACAGTTTTGAAAAGTAGATCATATAGTCTACCCATGGGCACAGAGAAACACAGCAGCCATTGATGGGGACAAGCTTGAGCACATACACTTAATGACGTAAGAAAACAAGATATTTCGATCAATATCTCGATCCAAACACAAATACCATCACAATAAAGATACAAGTGAAAGGCCTGGAAGGTCATCATCTTTGATGACCTGGCATAGTTTGATTACACGGACTGAATCATAGCTAAGTGCTGTAAGCGGTTGGTATGGATACTGAGGACACTGCTAAATAAAAGCTTCATTACCATGTGCACGGTGTGGATGGCTAGTTAGACCCAGTCTTGACTATTCCTCAGCACTTATCAAATTTTTCAGTTTTTCTATTTCAGTTTTCTATGACCTAGAAATACAGAGTAGTGTTATTTATGCTCTTTGAAATGAAGATTTAGTCATAGAACGAAATATTCATCCCACCCAATTGTGGCCTAATTGATCGGCTTGAGAATATACCACGTTTCCTCTAAAAAAAAAAAAAAAGGATACCCACTTGTGCAAGGCTGTGAGTAATGCCATATAAGTTTATACATGTGCAGAATCAAATGGGGCCTAGTTCCAATCTTAACAATAAACCCAACTAAAACATTTGCCCTTCAGTCTAAATCTGATCCTAGTACTGGTGTTACGCACTCCCTATCTCAGCCAATTTTAAGTCATAACTTGTCCGAAATTTCTCGAGCATCACCATTTGCCCTCACTGACTCTGAACTGTGGAACTGCCTCCCCCGATGCATCTCAGCTGTCACAAATCAACCAGGACATATATTTAGACACAAATTAGACAAATTCCCGGGTATTTTGCTGAATGTGCCAAGGTGCAATGCAACGAACCCGGGTAGCACAAGAACAAAAATTTGTCACATTGAATACAATGCTTAAGTTAAACCTAAAATCACTGCTTCCAACAAGTGCAACCAACAATGATCAAAGTCCAATCAGGCAGACTGCCAGTAAATCTACCCAGCTCTCTCTCTCTCTCTCTCTCTCTCTCTCTCTCTCTCTTTCCAGTAACTGTTACAAATAATATCCGAGTTTAGTTAGGCATTTAGGGGAGGGCCTCCTCCCCTGAGGTAAGGAATCAGTTTTCAACTCTCTCTCTCTCTCTCTCTCTCTCTCTCTCTCTCTCTCTCTCTCTCTCTCTCTCTCTCTCTCTCTCTCGTTTTTATCAAGGGTTTTCGTTTTGTTTTATTCTCGTCATCATCATAATTAATTTTATTTCATGCGTTGTTGTTGTATATAGTTACTGTTTGGGGTTTAGAAAACAATTGGGTTGCATAGTTGGGAAACTGGCAACTATAGGCAATTGATCCTCTGTTGTTATTCTTAACTCGTCATTGTACACTAACAATAGATAAGAAAATAACGTCCTGAACTCTCTCCTTTCTGATATCGCAAGAATAGCATATTTACTGCTGCCAAAAGTCCTCCCATTTTACTTCTATCCTTCCGATTTGCATTGATTTCTTCAAGAACCATTCAGTTTACTTTTGATTGTCTTTTTGTTATGATTTAGTCAGTATTACAAACAATCTTTTTTATATGTGTTGGATGTTAGCCTTTTAACTTATATTAAGTGTGAAGCAAGTTTGTTCCGTGTCATTTTCTGTAGCTAAAACAGTTACTCCACTATATTCCATTGCTCTTCATTACTACTCAGTATTAGTACATTGTAATTAGTTTCTTGCATAAGCTACAAAAAAATCAATATTTCTTGAAGAGTCTTATCATTATTGCTGTTAAAGTACTTTTTCGTTTTTAATATAATTCCCTCTTTTATATACTTCATTTCAATGCTCTAAGATTACATTTAGTTGAGAACTTTTTTTTTATTAAAACCCTTTGTATTGTCTCATAAAACATCGGGTTTTTACAATCAGTATGTTTTAGACATATCTGGTTTGCTCAGAATTATCTTACCAAACAGGAAGATTTGCGTACACCTACATGCTCCAGGTATTAGAATTTT
This sequence comes from Macrobrachium rosenbergii, assembly GCF_040412425.1. Lineage (NCBI taxonomy): Eukaryota > Metazoa > Arthropoda > Malacostraca > Decapoda > Palaemonidae > Macrobrachium > Macrobrachium rosenbergii. Next base: position 13,217,842 of record NC_089743.1, on the reverse strand, counting down.
TTCTGATTATTCTGAGCGAGTGACTCTACCTACAGTTGTTTTTATGCTAGAATGTTCTAAAGCCATTTATTCTCGGATGAATTTGTAGTTGATAGGAACAGCGTTGTCTCAGGACACAAAGTAAGATTCCAAATGTGGTCACCTGCTCAATATGACGTTTGCTTCACTGTTCATGATTTATGTCTCTAATCTGAAAATTTTCAAGGCAAATTTTCCCAGAGAGACTTGCCTATGTGCCTTGAAATCCTTTCCAGCCAATGCTTATAAATCATAGTTTCCTCTTACAGTTTCATTCATTAATCGTCAACACTTTTTTAACTGCCCTCAAAAACTAAGTACTTTATAAATTAATGTTTATGTCTTTCTTATTATTTGAAAATATTTCAGCATTAAGGTTTCCTTGCGATACTTACTTATATACCTTGAAATCCCTTCCTGCGAGTACTTTTTAAATTTTGGTTTCCGCTTACAGCTTCGTTCATAAATCATCATTCTTTTCTTCACTGTCCTCAAAATTTAAATTCTTTGCACCTTTGTATGGTTTCTTTCTATTTTATTTGCATGTAATTGAAAGAACCTCTTCCGTAGCTAATCAAAACAAAGGAAGGCGAATAAAAACTCGATATCCTCTGAATAATTAACCTCTGTTTGTTTGGGAGAAGGCCCCTCAGTATCCTACGTACCCTCTGCCGACACAGAATGCCCGACACAAAGACCCATACCACCGGAACAGCCACCTCACGAAGGCCGCGCCATCCGTGATGGCAAGGAACGGACCTCAGTGATGAATTTCGTCTGGTGGGTACCCTCCCTCCATCATGCGCCTGGAATTGAGAACGTGTTGGGGGTGACGGGTAAAGTAGGTCCTGCAGTGACACAAATCACATCTTAGGAGGTGTGCAGCATCACACACCAGATCGTTTCGGTTGATGATATCACACCTGGTTTAACAGATACCAGGGGCTTCCTGCGCTGGCAGTCAGTATTGATTCGAAATGGGAGTTGCCAATATGGGATGATGATGAATACGAAACTGCTCGGGGCACTTTTATTATTATTGTCCTGTTTACCTAAATTGCACTACTGTTCGTTAGGTCCTGATTAAGTTCAGAAAAAGGAGGCGGTAAAAGGTACAGCTAAAATTGCTCTCAATTCAGGAAGGTAATTTGCTAATGTACCGTGAAACGAGTGACTGGACAGAGGGAAGGGGTCGTGTTTATGAATCGAAGGAAAACTTTTCCTTCAGTTGCCATGAGAGCTGATTCTTCTTCAGCATTTTTTCTTTGCGTCCTTAGGACATAGAAGTTAGTGAAGAAGTAAGCAAAATATAAGAGAATGGATATATGATTTATTACACAATTTTACCAAAGTACTAAAATACATAGACACAGAAGACTTATTCGAATTAGGAGACTGCATATTCCTTGGATTAGGCTTACAACGGTGTTACATGGTTTTGTTTATTTGTTTCCACTGGACAGCCTGTCCCTAGGTATTGAGCATTTCGGTAGGGAAAACAAAACGCTAGAGGAAATATACGCACTGCTTACCAGTTTCAGCACAGCAAAGTTTCGTGACGAATGGTGATGTATTTCCTTTTCCAAAAATATAATTGCAGTGGTTTATAATAAACGTTAACATAAAAATAACTGGGGATAAGAATTCATTCATTAAACTGGCATTGCATTAACAAAACGAGATGAAAGATCTTCCCTACGTTAATTATTTTGTGCCAGATACTTCACATTTAAACATAATTAAACTTAACCCCTTCCCCCCCAAAAAATCTTTCTTTTATAACGACACCAACAGGACCAACAAATTCTACATCCAATTAGTCACGCATAAACGCTAGCGAACACACCCCAGGATAAAGTTACCTTACAAATGGGCTGAGACAACATCACAATTTGGGGTGAGGAAAGTATCTACGTTACTGTGCAAATACCAAATTAATACTGATGGTGTTTGCTCTGTCAGGTACAGCGGTGGCCAGTAGGAATGCGGAGGGCCTATGGGAGAGAGAAATTCGGGAAAAACGTCAGCTCTTCAGAGAGAGAGAATTGACGGGGAATTTGGGGGCTCGGTCAGGGTAATGACTCAGTGGATGGATACTAAAAAATCATTGGACGTCTGTCTATGTTGCATATTGAAATTTTAGTTGACAAGGGTAAATGCTGGTTCACTTTAATAAGAGCAGAGATATTATTCTTTATTCCGGGTCTGATCTACAAAACGGTGTACCTTGTGTAAATGAATCAGAAAAAATGAATCAAATTATATAAACAATTATGCCCCACCCATTCTAATTAATACCGTTTTTATTATTCTTTACATGCTCAGAAAAGTCGATTCTCATATTTAATAGGTTTCACGCAAACAATTTTCCCAATATAATTTAGACTCATTTCATATTTACTGTTTGTTACGCCTTTAAGTTACCATATACTGTTTTTGATGATTACTTTAAACAGAATCGCGTTTGAAATAAATATTACGATCTCTGGTATTCACAGCAGGTGAATACCAGACTTTGTGACTTTGTGGCTTGTAGTTACTGAACGCGTCGAAGAGCTTCCCCCCCCCCCTCCTTTTTTATCGAAATTTCTGTTTACTTGTTCATTTCATAAGATTTTAAATTAAGAACGATGCCTTCTTTGAAGACACTTAGGTTGCTGATTATATTCTCACTTGAAAAATAATGAAAAACACTAATTTTGACAAAGCATTGTTTTACCGATGAGAACTGCACACTACCCTTAAGGCTAGGTGTGAGACCAGTATGTAGAAAGTTGTTACCCAGTTGAATTTCCCCAAGATACTTAAATTCAGTATTATTAATTCATGGTCATCCAGATGTTAATAATAAGCTAAGTTTTTTGTGGTAACATTTTATTTTAGCGAGTATGGACAGACTTGGTAATCGTAGTTCCTTCTGGATTTTATTCCTGCGCAGCAGTGCTTTCCTGAAAATTAATATTCGTCGAACAGTATTCGAAATAGCAGAGAGTGAATGAAAAAAAAAATCTTCATTTCTTTGGTGGGCTACCATTTTGCTGCAATTAACTGAAATTAAACCAGACTTTTTTTAACCATTTTTTATTATCATTTTATTATCTGTAGTTTTTGTGAACTCATTTGATGTAAAAGTTGGCGTCGGTGTTTTTCACTTTTATTTAAACCCGCGTCAGTCCAGAAACGAAATTCTCACTCTTAACAAGTAGGTTTACTGTATAATTAGACCTATATTCTAAGCTGCTACGCACATGTTTAGGAAAGCGAATGTTAATCGTCTTACGTTATCAGCGTAAGGCAAAAACTGCATTGAGACGAAACTTAGCTCTTGCATTTTAGAACTGTTACCTTAATTATTATTGTTGTTGTGTTTGTTACAGGTAGACTTCAAAACTTTATTCACTATTTTAGGTATTAAATTTATAGCTGTACCTTTACGCTGTTGTATTTGTTGATTGAATTCTCTTGCAATGCTTCGATGTAATAGATAAAGCTTATAAATGGTTCTTAGTTTCTCATTTTAAGAATTTAAGATGTAGAAGGTGTTTTGTACGTTAGGAAGTTGATAAAATTACTCTGTCACTCTGTATATAAGTACTTACGTCTGCCTAACGCGAATTAAGTTCATCAGGGACACGGCCAGTCTGCTCTAAGAGTATCACAGATTATACACAGACTATTTGTGCTTTTCCGCAATTTGTTGACATTTTTAGATATCAAATTTTATTTAATGTTCCCAATGTTGCTTTCGATTGCGCTTTCACATACCAAGAAAACCAGTTTTAACAATTATAAATCTTTTTCGCCATGATTTCATTAACTCAGTTCCTTCATATCGACAGTGTTTGGTAAACTGAAGAGGCAGAATCATTGTAATTCTCATAGTAAGGAGACCAAGAGCAAAACATCCCTTTCAGTCCACTCTTTTCTCTGTGGACAAGAACAGAGAAAAATGATTAAACAGTAATGAGAGGAGTAATTAAAATACACTTTTTAATGGGGACAAATAAATGAACCTGAATTTCAGAAACTCTTCTCGGGGAGGCAAAAGTCCCGTGCGCAAACCCAAGGGGTAAAAGAAAGGTTCGGGGAGGAAAATATACCGCATCATAACATAACCTTCTGGTACGAGGTCCCCACACCCCTTTTTTTCGTCACAACCCTCCTCCTCCTCCCTAGGGCCTCAATCCTCCTCCTCCTCCCTAGGGCCTCAATCCTCCTCCATTATCCCCGAGCGCCACCGCCATCAGTGTCTTCAAAGACCCCATAACCCTGCGGACATATTGCGCCTTTCATCTGCCCATCGGGAAGGAAACAAAAGCCCTCGGTAACCTTTCACCTCGTGGAAGCTGTGGGTGATAACCTTCCCGAAATCGCTCTCTCGACTTAGGGACTCGTTGTAAATGACAACCACAGTTGTGACCTGGCTGTTGCAGCGCCCTACGTATCAGTCGATCAGATGTCTTTATTATCAGTTTTTGGCATGGGGTACGTGTGTACTGTACATGTCATTACTTTGTTTATTTATTATATATATATATATATATATATATATATATATATATATATATATATATTAATATATATATATATATATATATATATATATATATATATATATATATATATATATATATATACATACACATATATATTCTGTATATATATATATATATATATATATATATATATATATATATATATATATATATATAATATATGAAAAATATTGATATATAAGTATAGAAATATATATAAATAGATACATAGATAGATCGACGTGTGTGAATTTCCCGTCGACTTCATTCGTTTCCTACCTAAAATCTCTCACAGAAATTTCTATAAAGAAGAAAATAGATTTCTTTTTATGTCCAGCTTTACTCTCAAACCTCCCGTCATAGTGATTTTTAGGAGCCATGATCCGGGGATGCTAAATTAGATTTTGGTGCAATATGGAGATTTTTGAGTACCCAGGAATTAGGGAAATCGAATTATTTCAGATATATGGTCGATGATTACTGCTAACTCCGTGACCCGCTTTGGGTAAATACCACTGGGTGGTAGCTTATTGCTCTCCAGGCATGAAATAAAAACAATAATTTCTATGAATCGTGAGGTTATAACACAATTATTATGACAAAATATCTGCATGTGCTCAGTAGCGTTGGATTTGTTAGTTTTACATTCCCGTCTTTCTGACACTGATGCTTAATTAAGAGATGTGTTAGGGATAGTAACACTAATGAGATACCGGCGAAATTATTTGTTTGTTGCTTGTACCTCTGGCACCGCAGTCTCAGGAGAGCCACAATACGTTTAAGGGCACAGGTAAGGCCATATAAACCGAACCATATTGGCCTACACGATATAAACCCCACCAACAGGAACCAGGTGAATCTCCCTTTTTCCCACGGGTAGCGTAAGGTCTCGCCGGTTACCTATAGAGGGCAGGCGACCCCTCTTAAAGAATCCTATGGTGGCAAGGATCCTACGACGAGCTTAAATGAAACCGCAACGACTTGCGTTATCAGAAGAACAGATGCTGCGGTCGGGAGAGGAACGACCCAGATGAGAATGGGGGATGCTTTATGAGGGGATTTGCTTGATGGGAGGCTGAGAAATTTCCCTAAGGTTATATATATAGAGAGATAGACCTTTCGAAGTTTTAATGAAGTCGGGGCAAGATCGTGCCACCTGGTCTCTAGACCATTGAGATTCAAGGAAAGTTTTTTTTTTTTTTTCCTTTCACCTTATGTTTCTTTTATGTGAAGGATTCGTATTTTTCGAACAGTTATTGCTACCGGTAAGTCGTGATGGTCTTGTCGGGTAATTGTTGCCATTATTGATCTGCCGAATAGATAGGTATAAAGCTCGTGTGTGTGTGTGTGTGAGTGTGTTTAGTGTGTTTATATATATATATATATATATATATATATATATATATATATATATATATATATATATATATATATATATATATATATATATATATAAGAATAGTGGTGAGATGTTGTGCAATATAGTGACATATAATAGTGGTTAGCTAACTGGCATTGAGGCAAAGTGTGACTTCTACAGTCTCGTTTCTTTATTGTCACACCTCATTATATGTGTGTGTGTGTGTATATATATATATATATATATATATATATATATATATATATATATATATATATATATATACTTATATACTTTTACATCTCTCATCCCTATATATCCATACTACTACTGACATCACTACTACTTTATTAATAATAATGGAATAATGATAATGAGATTTTTTATATTTGTTATTATTAATTCCATGGCCTTTTTAAACACTCCCCACCCCTACTTTCTCTACCTTTCTTCTTGTTCCTCCTCAACTGACTACTGGAAGACCACGTAAGCTTGTAATTAATTAGTGGCCTGTTCAGCTTAGAGAGAAAAATATGTCCGAAGTTGTTGCTTTGACTTTGCACATCCCAGTGTTTTCAGCGAGACAGTTACTGAATTTATTTATTCCAGTTTCGCATCCATGTTTCCAGTAGACAGTCCATGTTGATTATTTGAGGAGTTACATTACCAATGGTATTTATTCATTTTAAAAAACCAAGTAATTCAATTTTGTATAATAAATTTGACTTGCAAAAATGAAATTTGCATTTGATTTGCTCAGCGGGAGAGGTAGTTTAGAAATATCTAGTGAAAAAGAACAGATGAAATTCCCTGCATAGTATTATCAGGAGACACAGGCAAGAAAACGTTTCCTGACCTTTCTGTCGCTAAATTTGGCTTTCGCCGACACCAGAAGGTCTTTGCTCTCCCTGGTAGACACCAACTCTCAGTCATCTTGACCGACTTGTTTGCCTGATCCATTGTCATTGTAATTATGGTGCCTCGTGTGATAGTTATCTTTGCACAAGGGAGAAGCGGATATTCGTGGGCTTCGAGTGTCCGTGTGAAAGTTGTCTGTATCTCATAGACGTGGGTCAGTTTTTGGAGCGTCTACACGCCTATGTTTACGCGTGTGCGAGAGTGCGTATATGCCGAGGGCGTGAGCACGAAGTTTACGTCCTGTCACTCCTGTCGCTTTCTGTCATACGGTATCTACAGCGTATATCCTGTCTTTTTCCTCGGACGGCTCTTTTCAGAGCGAAGACCCGGCGTTGGGTAAATCATCTCTTTTCATGTCTATCATATTTCAATTTCGTGTTGATAAATAAGGTTGTTTCCATCTTCCCTTCCCTCTATCTAAAATCCACAGGACCCATATCCTGTCAAACCATGGCCATCTCTTCCCCTTTTTCGTCTTTCTTTTATAACCATCACCGGCATATTACGTCTCATCCTGTCATCCTTGTGTCAAAAAATGAACAAAAAAAGGGAGGAGAATAAGAGGAAGGAGGAAGGGAAAAAAGGTCCTCTTGTTTTCTCTTGCCTGTGGGGAAACTTGTCAGTAGTAGTCCACTTCACTGTCAACTCAATCAATCGCCATAGCCACTCTGTTTCCTTTCCACCTACCCATACTCCTCCCCGCCGCCCCCTCCTCCTCCTCCTCCTTTCTTTTCCTCACCCTCTTTTTCTTCTTCTTCGGTAAATCCATGAATTTGTGTTCATAATACGGTCAGGCCCATCCTTCTCCTCTCTTTTCTATCACTCAGCCATAGATCCTCTTACCATCTTGAGCCGTGACGACAGAACACCTTAATTGAAAAGGAACTTCGTTTTTAGAGTCCCAACCGCAAAAATTCTTTCCGATGTCGTAGATCTGATCTTGAGAAAACGGATGTGCTATTCTCTCTCTCTCTCTCTCTCTCTCTCTCTCTCTCTCTCTCTGTGTGTGTGTGTGTGTGTGTGTAAATAGAAATGATGCGTTTATAGTTCATGATTTTATCTTGCGTTTCAAGTTCGGTTGTGTACTATGAACATTATTGATTTGTGTTCAGATCTTTCGCCTGAGAAATTCCCAGTCACACCTTCCCGTCCTTTGTCGAGAGAAACGCCTCATCCTGGAATGGTGGACGGGATATTTACCCTTCTCCTGCATCATGAGACTTCCTCGAAAATTTATGAATTTTACATGATTTAAAGGCCAATCCTTCCCTCTGCATTCTTCATAACTCGCCACCCCAACTTCCCACATGCTCTCCTTTCCTGTAGAGCTGGAAACAGCGCTCTGCATCACCATACATCTACATTATTGACGCAAGAGTTTACCTGGAGGGCGACAATTATAGTCTGGGGAGAGTGAGAAATTTAATTCTCTTGAAATATTTTTGACAATAAAGTATATATCCAGTCAGAAAAGAATTATTTTCATCAATGTACTTTTCAATTTCCTAGATTCATTGCATATTCTGATTATCTTTTCTTATGTACTTTTCAATTTCCTTGATTCATTGCATATTTCCTTCTTATTGATGATAAAATTTTACTTTAGCCTAGGCAGTTATTATGATAGTGGTTGTATTAATAGGTCCTGGAGTTAAATCAGTGCTCATCTTTTGGCTCAGTTACAATCCTAAATTGCGAATTTCTGTGTTATTAATATTATTATTAGTATTAGTCAAGTAGCCTTTGATAATAGTTTCTTGCTCGCTCCTTGTTTATAACTGGTCTTTTATTGTTGGGAATGCGACTTAACAGACCTCTGACTCTGTCTGAGCACACACACAGAGGTTCTTATTCTGCAGTGGCTTGATGGGTTTCATAAGTAATTCCCTGTTCTTTAACCCCTTGTGGATACTGGAAGTGGTTTTATTAATTTTTTTTTAAATAGCAATGTTAATTTCTGGTTATCAATTCTAAGTTTCGTATCTTCCCATAAAAGAACTTAAAATATCACCATTTCACTTCGTTTATCCTTCGTATTGTAATATGTATGATTTCCTTGGGACTTTTTTACCTTTTTCCCCGTATGTAAGTGGTCAGTTGCATGAATAGTTTATACTTGCGATTTTCTTTAACCTCCATTCATATTTCTCGCTATTGAGTAAGCAAAAATACGAGAATGCATCGTTTGTTCAAATCGGATGATTCTCATAGCCATCATAAACCATTATCACACTTACCTGGGGATAAATAAAATAATCATCCGAATAATATCGCATTGGGAATGTTTTCTGAACAAACAGTGCATTCTCGTACTTTTGCTTACTCAGTAGCGAGAAATATGAATGGAGGTTAAAGAAAATCGCAAGTGTAAACTATTCATGCAACTGACCACTTACATACGGGGAAAAAGGTCATAAAGTCCCAAGGAAATCATACATATTACAATAATCTATATATTACATAAATAGATTTTAAAAAAGTATTTTTCACAGCAATACAATAAAGTCCCTTCCATTCCCCTCTTTCGTCGAAGCCTCTCTTTTGTCGTTTCCTTCTTAGGCTGGACGAGAGCTTTTAGTGACATTTAGTGTATGGGAATGGGGAGAAAATGAAGGTAGGGGACTCTGGGGACGGGGAGAGAGAGAGAGAGGGGGGGCGGTTATGACATGTCTGTGGGTTGAAAGTGTTTCTCTGTCTGTTTGCGCAGCTGACAGGAGCACCTCCTCACATAACCAATTGTTTATTTGGCGGTCGGAGGTTTCTGTCAACAACCCAGGTCAATAACTCGTGGTCCTCTAGATATTCGGGGTCTGTTATGGATACGTAGACCCCCGGACTCCCTGGAAAAATAACGCCAACCAGCGTTTGTAGATTGTGGAAGCGTTTTTTTTTTTTTTCTGTCATTTCAGAAAAAAAAGGAAGTGGCCAGTACCTAGCTGTTTTACTGAAATATAATTACATACATGTAATTTAGAAGATTTTTGCAAATATAACAGAGATGATACCCTAACATACCAAAATGAAAATCACCACTTACTACCATGGACTTTACTGATTAATCTTTAATTACAAAATTCACTCATTGATAATTCATCCTTTCACCGACAGGGGCACAAATATTGTAGGCATATTTTCACTATTTTATGGACTGGTTTTCAGAAATCGATACTTTGTCATTGGAGTAAAAAAAAATATAGAATTAACCTTTAGAGCTCACCGGATTTTGATAGATTCACGCGAAATATTGCTTGCGACAGAAAAAAAAAAAAAACAAAGATCTGTCCTAGCATAAAAAGAAACTCACTGCAATATCCGATTTTCTTTCAAGTCATTTTGTTGGAAATTCCGGCTCTCGGCAGTAAAAAAAAAAAAAAAAAAAAAAAATCATCAAATACCAATGCAGAAAATTCATTCTTTTACTATACTCCTTTTCATCTGTAACCTTTACGCTTGGATGTCTTTGATCCACTCTGAAAATTATTCAGCCTGTTGCAGACTTAAACGCTGAGAAAATGTCCTTTGAGTGACTTTAAAATCGTTAGGACAGTCGGTGGGGAGGGAGATGTGCGTGGGGGGGGTGGCGGGGAGTTCATCCCACCTCATGATGAGACTGAAAGAGGTTTGTCATGGGTTCCGACAGCGGGGAACCCATGACGAAATCCTCGAGCCCTTTGGGTGATAATGCCTTTCACTCTGAACAGATCTCTGGTCTTTACGTTCAAGATTATGAAGAATAAACCTTTAATTCAAATTTTGGATTGTAGCGCATTCTTTCAGTGTTGATTTTTTGTTCGCAATCATAACTGTGGTTTAGGAAAGGGTGATTTACGCAAATCTAGGATTGTCTCTTGCTCCTCGAATATAGACTCAGTTGTTATATCCAGCTTCTGTTAAAAAATGATCATGTTTATTGAATCCATTCTAACATGAATATAGACAAATCTGTGTTTAAAGATTTAATATTATAAAAGATACTTTATTATTATTATTATTATTATTATTATTATTATTATTATTGTTGTTGTTGTTGTTGTTGTTATTCGGTTAGTTCCCGGCGAGTTCAATGCCCTTGGGGGAAATAACACTGTTATATTTTTTCTTCTTTTTTATATTTTGCAGAGGTTCTTGACTTATGATAAATACAAGCCTGATTTGTCATTTGGGTTGAATCCTTGTAAAAGCTCGGATTCTTGAAGGGATTATAAGTCAGTGAAAGGCTCTTCTGCGACAATAGAGTCTGTCTTTTGAGACAGGCGCCGGATCACACTAAAGTTGTTATTTCAAGGAATAGGTCATGAGAGAGAAAGAGAGGCGGGAGACCGAATTCATCGACGAGAAAGCCAAAGACATCGAAAATATCCTGAAGGGCAATCAACGCCCCCTCAGTCGGCCTATTCAAAGGGCACCGCAGGAGCGAAGTCAGGGGTAAGGGATTTCTTTCAATCGATGATCTGAGACAGAAACATCAAAGTCGCTAAGCATGCCATCTTATCCTCCTCCTCCTCCTCCTCCTCCTCCTCCTCCTCCTCCTCCTCCTCCTCCTCGGTCTTCTTCATATTCTCTCCTTGTCCTGCCATCCCTCATCATAGAAAAAGCACACCCACGTTCTCAAAAAGGATTCGGCAGTGACAATGCACACAATTACATGGTTGGTCTCACGCGGAAGAAGATAAAAGAAAAGGAGCAGAAAAGTATGAGGCAGGTGAGAAGAACATTGCATTGCAGCGGCGGCAAAAGCTTTGACCCGCAGTGAATCTCTTTCAGCGCCTTCTAAAAAAGTTGCTGCGCTCTTGTGCGTGGAACGTAGGAGCATAACAGCTGTTGTTCATCAGGTTCCTTTGAGGTGCTTTTAGACACACCGCCAGCATTAGGGTATCAGTCGGGGTTCGATTCTTGAAAGCTGCAGTTTCTGTAGGAGTTTCTTAAACTCCCTTAGACTGTGGTTTTCAGATTAGTGATCACACAAAGCGCGAATATCCAAGTAGCGAGAGTACTTGCAGGACAGAGAATGGCCCAATGTGTATGTGAAGGGAATTTCGGCACTCTGCCGATGAACCTTGTGTGCAGGTGTATTTAGCTGCTAATGTGTAAGTCTGCAGTGTCAGAAGTTCATCCACAGTTGATGTTGCTTTGAAGGTTTAATGTTTATATATATGTGTATATATATATATATATGTGTGTGTGTGTGTGTGTGTGTGTGTGTGTGTAGGCTATACATACTCATACACATACAAACGCAATTTTTCCTCATAAGGTAATTGACTGCAAAAAGGTGTTATATAAAATTCCATTGTTCAGCAGGTATTTTGAGAAGAGTTTGCTAGCTTTCTGCCCTTTCCATAAGACTACCAATTACCTGATTAAGGAGTACAGTACAACAGGTTTTAAAGATATGCCTATAAGAGAGAGAGAGAGAGAGAGAGAGAGAGAGAGAGAGAATAAATAATTTTACCTAAGACACATGCTTAACGACCAGTAAATCAACCGATTTGTAAATATAATTTAGATTAAGTACCCTACCCCACTATCCACCTGCGCCATTAAGCTTGACCCGACTAACATTGTAGTGAAACGTCATTGATAAAGAAATGTCATAACAAGTACAATTTTTGAAAGAATTGTGAGGCAAAAACATCCAGATATTTTGTTTTCTTATTTGGCCTTTGGCGTATATCTATCCCCACCCTTTTTCATTTGTATATCATTTTTACAACAGCTATGTAAATGCCCGTTTATTGATTTTAACAAAAATACAAGTTCACCAGACACAATACATTCTCAGGATGACAGTCACCGGACTCATTTTTTTAATCCCATTTTTAATTCATGTAAATAAAAGTCCTCACAAGTGATCCATAGTCCCGCCCCCCTTTTTTTTTTTAATTGCTGGTTGCAAAAGCAGCCTTAAAAATTCTGTTTGCCTTTCTCGGGTCGAAAAACCGGTACTGCTCTAGTCTAACAGCTTCACTAGGCCTAGTGTCGAAGTCCTCTCCAAAAGATGTCTTTCCCTTAGTGTGTTTAAGTGTGGTTTATTCAAGTCATTGTTGAAAATCTTTATGGCCGTTGCAGAGCTGCAGCATTATCATAAAAAATAAAGTAGCTAAAAGCATTAGTAAATGTAGCAACTTCAATCTGCAGCTGTCATACCACTGATAAATCTTTTTTGGAGGTGAATAACGTTAAATCTCACCTCTTATAACCGAGGTCACACCCATAGAACGTCTCTTAACTTAGATTGTAAATACTCTTGAACTGTCTGTCTCTCACCGTTGTCCCCCTTTGCTGTTTTGGTATAACAGTTATAATAATTGCAATAAAATTTTAGTCCTGACTGAAGATAAATCTAATTTATCCATATTATTTGGCCAAAGGTCAGTCTCTTTAAGGTACACACTACTATCATGAGAAAGGAAAGATATTTGCATCGTCTCCAAACATCAAAAATATGTTTCTTTCAGGTAAGAGTGTGTAAGCAAAACTCGAGGCCGTTTCACATGTTTGCTCCTTTGGAATACTTATTTATTTATTTTTTTTTTTAAGGAAAACTCTAAAGTCTCTATGTCCTTTTCTGGAAAGGACATTTTGTGAACTTTAAAATCCGAATCCGTAGTGATGGTATTTTCACTACATATTGAATTGAATCAAGTGTCTTGGTTTTTAAAATTTCATTTTCACCATGTACACCTGAAGGAAGGAAAGCACGCCGAATACTAGAAAAATTGTTCACTATACACACTCATATATGTATATGTGTGTATGTATGTATGTATATGTGTGTTTATATATATATATATATATATATATATATATATATATATATATATATATATATATATATATATATATATATATGAAAATAAGAAGGCCCAAGAGTAGCTGTCCGTACAAAAGAAAGATGCTGGAATCTGCTATCATCAATCAAACCAACAATATGAACCTGTCAGGAGGACATTGGAAATCGGACGCCATTGACACCTTAATCCTCGCACCCTTTTGAAGAAGATGACCCAAGAAACGCGACCGCCAGATCCATCGCCAAACGGGAGCTAATGAGGCCAAAAACCACTAGGGAATTTGGTCAATCTCCTCCTTCTTAAGAAACGCCACCTCTTAACATCGGAGGCCTAAGGCCACACCTTCATGTTTTTGTATATATACCATTGTAACTTTCCACCTGTCCATATTCTACCAGTGAACAGGGGCACAGAAACAAGTGCCCGAAATATATGGTTTCAACGTTTAAATAGTGTTTTATGGGCCTTCTTATTTTCATATTACACTGTAGTATTACAGGAAAAGACATTCATATATATATATATATATATATATATATATATATATATATATATATATATGCATATATATATATATATATATGTGTGTGTGTGTGTATATATATATATATATATATATATATATATATATATATATATATATATATATTTGTGTGTACATATATATCTTTTCCAAAATGATATCGTAAAAGTATGAGGATACTGCAGATTATAACTGGAATCCGCAGTGGAATGGTGCATTATAGCAAAGAAGTACTAAGTTTTTTGTATTCTAACTACCTCCACAAAGGTAGATGGCAGGAAATTATGTTCTCATCAATGCCGGTATGTGTTAGACGTTGTGTTAGTAGGGTATCTCAATAACGCTGGGGTATATATTCTATGGGGTATATATATATATATATATATATATATATATATATATATATATATATATATATATATATATATATATTCTGAATAAGACAGATACGTCTGAGTAAGACAAAGGTGTCTGAATAAGACAAAGACTTAGCTAAAGTTAATGTCTGAATAAGACAACCTCAGGGTGCCTGAAAGACTGTTAAAATTTATATATATATATATATATATATATATATATATATATATATATATATATATATATATATATATATATATATATATATATATATATATATATATATAGTCATCACATTGCATTTTGATTGCCAATAGAGTATAGATTCACTCATTCATGGTTCAAGTTTATTGACTCGGTGCTAAATGACCTTGACAGAAGTATGCCCTAACGTGAGTGAGGGCTCGTTTAGTTTCGCATCTTGATTATTATCTTCGGTTTTTGGCTTCTTATCGCAGCTTATTCTCTTTTTATATTCCTTTCCATAAGTTCACCTTCCATCTACAGCGTCTCCAAATACATCTTGTTACATCTCCAGTCGTACATCATCGTCTTCATCTGCTTCGTCTTCCCTGAGTTCTGTAGCCCACAGCGATCTGCCGGTGTAAGCGGATTTAGAAACGGCCGAATGCACACCTACCCACGGAGGATTAACACCTTTTGAACAGAGAGAGAACCTCCTTGACCACACACCTTGTGCTCTTTAAGTGAACCCCCGTCGACGCCTGCATAGTAGTCTTTGGCACCTGGTCTTTCATTCACTCCCATTATTTATTGAGGAGGATTCACCAGCATCGCAATGGAAAATGATTAAACTTGAATAAAAGGAAGTGAATGTTATTGATAGGTTAGTTCTCATATTCATGAGATAAGAGAGAGAGAGAGAGAGAGAGAGAGAGGGTGGGGAGGGAGGGGAGGGAGTTCCAGTGCGCTGATTCTTCGACAAGAAGACAAATCCTTTTCCGGAGGCATAATACCAACCCTCATTAAGAATGCTTAGAAGTACCGTTAATCCGGCATAAACGTACTTGAAGTTGATGTAGAGCAGATTTTCGTATTAACAGCGTATTATCCACAAATGAGACAGGATATGAAGGAAAACGGTAGTGGTTCTACACAAAGGTTTTGAAAAATCTCGTCTGATTTCTTCTTGCGAATTTGGTATTCATTGTCAGGAAGATTAGTTAACAAGGGGAGTTGTTTAGTGACGTCACTGGATTTTGTTATTCTTTAAATCGGTTCTGTTTTAATTTACTTTATATATATATATATATATATATATATATATATATATATATATATATATATATATATATATACACACACATATATATATATATATATATACGAGGAAATTGGACTCAGTTTTGGTTTGTTATATATATATATATATATATATATATATATATATATATATATATATATATATATATATATATATATATATATATATATATATATATATACTATATATATATATATATATATATGTATATAGAACTATATTTGTAGCTTAATGTTTGTGTGTATATATATGTGTGTGTGTGTTTTTGTGTGTGAGTATATGAGTGTGTGTGTGCGTGTGTGTATGTGCAAGAGAGAGAGAGAGAGAGAGAGAGAGGGTGAGAGAGAGAGAGAGAGAGAGAGAGAGAGAGAGAGAGAGAGGGAGAGAGAGAGAGGTAATTTTTATTAATTAATAGTTTTATCTTTTACAGATCAGTAATTGTAGTTTTAATTCGATCAGTATAACACTTAAAAGTATGCTTATATATAAATAAATAAATATTATATATATATATATATATATATATATATATATATATATATATACACATATATATATATGTTTGTATATATATATATATATACATATGTGTATATATATGTTTGTATACACACACACACACACACACACACACATATACATATATATATATATATATATATATATATATATATATATATATATATAAATTTATATATATATATATACATATATATATATATATATATATATATATATATATATATATATATATATATATATATATATATATATATTTGAGAATTGATGCTTGGTGCACTTTCACTAAAGGAAGCCCGACGTTCTTTCTTGTTTACAAGTTTAGTCTTTTGGAATAACAGTAAAAGGTCAAAATATTCAAAACCATTACATTGAATGATTGTGGTTATAAGAGCTGTTATGTTGTATCTTTGGCGGCAATTGTTAACATTCCACTTAAAACGAGGTTCCAAATATCAAAGATGATATCAGTTGGTAACGGTAAGGTTAAACAATATAAATGATGTTAAAAGTTAAAGAGGATGTTTGATTATAACCATGAGTACTTTACTTTAAGATCAGTGACTAGGGATTGTTCTGAATAATGGAAGATTATAATATATATTTATGTTATCCACATTATTGAAAAGCAGCTCTCAGGTAGTGAGGATGACGGTGATGGATGACCCAAGCACTGCATGCAATCCTATAAGTATAAAAGTCAGCTCAAATGTAAATCTGTCTTACCCCAAAGTTTTGTGTCTTTGACCTTATGTATTCCAATTTCTTCGATTCCAAACGATAACATCTTCCGTGGAGACCAATTCCTTAGGAAGTAGATTTCGCACCATGGTATTCGCTCCTGGTAGTCCAGGGGCACCGGGGGGTTGGTCCCGTGATCCATCATTCTTGGCATGGGGCAACCTACAAGCTATCATTACCCCATTATGTCATTATCAGCGTGTGGAAATACAATGGGAGAGATGAATCTCAAATTGGAACTGGGTGCCAAAGTAATCGAAATTGGAATGGAATTGCCAAATTTGGCACCTGGCTGTAAATCAAAAGAGGGATGCTGGCCTGTCTCCGTTTTTATGTCACCCTTACGGGTGTCCGAGAGAGAGAGAGAGAGAGAGAGAGAGAGAGAGAGAGAGAGAGAGAGAGAGAAATTGAAATTAGCAAGAGTAGGATTATGAGGACGCGAGTCAGTAAAACGTCAATACCCTTTTGAGAAATTAAATTAGAAGTTCGCTACAAAAGACACTGGATACGCCGAAAAACATGACAGCAATATACTTAATCACTAAGAGAGAGAGAGAGAGAGAGAGAGAGAGAGAGAGAGAGAAATCGATTAACGAATTTCAGTAAATTTAAGATTATGAGGATGCAAATCAATAAAACGTGAATGCCCTTGGCAAGAAACTAATTATGGAAATTGACTGAAAAGGTCCTGGATATGAAAAATACAGTTGAGATATTTGTTTAATCACACACACAAATACAGAGAGAGAGAGAGAGAGAGAGAGAGTCAGAAATGTCCAGTCATTCCTTAGTTCACTAATAAGCACTAAACCAGCAAAAGAAGCCAACAGAGAACAGCCATTACCTTCCTTTCCCAATCAAGATATGGCAAAAGGTGCCCTGTCACAAACAAAATGCCCCCTACGACGTTTTCGCAGTATCACCAGGCCGCTGAGGCTTGTCATCCTCGTGAAGCCTTTCAGGCTGGTTCAAGTTCCTCTGGCTGAGGCGTCGCTTGATTATTTCCTAGAACGATTATTTTGCAGTTAACTTTAAACTCGGTTTATTATCCCACGAGTCGATGACCTCTTGGTGATCACTCTGTCAATTTTTTCCTTTTTTTTTCTTTTAACTTACAAAAGAGACAAGGAGAGATAGGACAAAGGCACGTTGTGGACTATATTTTTAGCTTTCATTTTTTCATAACAGGGGTCAACGGTTTTTTTCAAGGTTTAGGTATTTTTCTGTTGAACAATGGATTCAATCGGAGGCAGTCCCTCTGATCTCTCGTTAAAGCTTTTAATGTTTGACATTTTTTGATGCATTTGATTTTTTGTGTAGCACATTGTCATTGTGTGAGCGCGTGTGAGTTTGTGTATGCATGAAAGTAGTTATCATCCGGACATTTAATGGAAGTGAAAATTTACATGTATGCAGTCCATATTATATATATATATATATATATATATATATATATATATATATATATATATATATATATATATATATATATATATACTGTATATATATATAAATATATATATATATATATATATATATATATATATATATATATATATATATATATATATATATATAAAAAGGAGTGGGTGCAGGAAAACAAGCATGTTGAGAAAATTTTTCTGTTCTTGCCTGTATATATATATATATATATATATATATATATATATATATCACATATATATATATATATATATATTTAGCATTATTCAAGATACCATCATTTTAGCAAGACTGAATCAGTCTATACTTATTCTTTTTCTCTTCAGGCAAGCTTCTCTAGAATAAGGAAAAATTATTCAATATTCTTTTTTTGTACTTGTTCTAATCGACAGACCGTTTCCTCGCTCATTGGCAACGTCTTCAGGATTAAATTTCAGATTGACATACAAGGTTTTTATTACTGCATTTGGACTTTTAAATTTAAACATGATGTCGTTGGGGTGCTGACTTTCTATTGGTCGGTGGGTCTCGTTCTCTTGCTGGTGGATTGGGTGGCAGCATGGGCATTGCTGCGCTCCATAGGATGCGTCCTATGTCACTGCTTGCAATAAAGGGCGTCGGTAAGGGCGTGATTGCCGTCTCTGGCTGTTAGTCTTGATTTGCTTCGTTGTTGGTAGTTGTGTCCAGGGGTGTTCTGTTGCTCATGTCACCCTTCAGATTCTCACTGATGTCCGGTGGTTTCCTTGAGGAAGGGAGAATGAGGTCCGTGTTCTCCTGTATGTTTAACACAGGTTTTCTGTTGATTTTAGACTCACGGCTTCTGCGATTTGCAATATGTGGCACTAGGCTTCTCTGTGCATGATCTCTATGCTTTCTAATAATTTTTCTAGTGTCAGTTTATGGTCGTGGTCATCTACATAATGTTGCAATCGCCTGTGCAGTGTGGCAGTGGTGCGACCTATAGAGTAAATACAGAGGGCTTGACATGTCCCTTCAGTCGATTTGAAATTTAGTCCTGAAGACGTCGCCGATGAGTGAGGAAACGGTCCATCGACTAGAATAAGTAAAAGGAAAGAATCTTGAATAATTTTCCCTGTTCCTGAGAAGCTTGCCTAAAGAGAAAAAGAAGTACAGACTGATTCAAAGATAAAAAGATAATATCTGTGTGCGTGTGTGTTTGTGTGTATTGGTGGCTCGCTTACCTCTCCATACAGGAGGTAGTGATAAAAGCAAGTAGTTTTTGATAGAATTATACATTGTACAAGACCAACTTTTCAGCTCCAATGTTATTTGAGTAATTATGACTGATGTAACATATTTTCTTGAGTAAAATGCAATATGACTTTCTCATATTTGATCACACATGACTGGCGCTGACTTCACGATTGGACCAAGAAACCGAAAAGTTAGTCATGAACATCATTCAAATACCACTTGAGAGGAGTTAAATCTAAGCACCCTTTCAACCCCTCCTACCCCATATACTGTATACTTTATACACAGTTCACTACAGCAGCATCAAATGATTTTTTATTTTTATTATTATTCACAGATCCTGAAAGGAGAATAAGCTTAGCAGTCCTTCATGCAGTGCAACTTTAGCAGAGATCTTGCTGCCTTCTTTGCTTTACCCAGTTTTTTACTTTTTTCATTCTGCCATCATCCACGACGTTTACTCAAAAACGGCGATACAAATCAGACACTTCCACTTAGTCAACGTCCCTACTGACATGCATTTTTCAAACTTCCAGGTTTCCTTTTACCCTTGTTACCTTGCGTCTCTTAAAAGTTTTTCCTCTCTTCTTACAAATAGATCCACAATCTCTTCAGCTTCTCTTCACTATCACCAACTGCAAATGTGTCATGCCACATCTTAATTACTACCTTGTTCGTATACCATTACGTTTTACACAACTCTGTCCTAACTCACTCCAAAAAAATGTTAAAAACCCATGAAGCCCATAACAAGTCTTTTCCTTAGACCCACTTTTAAACCAGATCATTTATATTTCTAAAACTATTCTAACAGAATAATACCTCTCATTTTAAAATCTTCCAAAAGTTCTTAGTGAACTGTACTTTACACCGTACACCCTCAACGACTTCCACAACATATCCCTTCATCCATACTCAGTTCTCTGTGTAAAACCACAATGCTCTTCCCTCATCAATCTTTACTTTCTTAGTCAAAAATTTAGAAGTACTTCTGCAAGCATTACTGATAATAGTATGCCCCTATAAGTCTTATACTCACTTCTGTTGTTTATCCTTTCCTATTTCCTATAGAATTATCCTTCCTCAATACATACCTTACACATCCTGGTCAGCCACTCAAACATACTATTGCAGTCTTACCACAGGATGTCTTGTAATCTCACAACTACTGGCGCTTTTTCATCCTTGGCCTCTTCATTGCTGTAAGGGACTTGGATGAGAGCGTTTTATGCACCTCTGAGGAAGATTGTGGTTGAGCAGGCGAGATTCTTTTAAGACTGGGACTTTCATGAAAGAGTCTTATAATGTACCCCTGGACAATTATGTAAATGCTAATGCTTTTCGAAATATAATTTTTCTCAGTTTTTCCATCTCTGTCCGCCGTTCAGGAGAATATTCTGTGTTAACCCTTCCCAGAGGAAGTGTTTTCTTGGGTGTCTTTTCCGGCGTTTGCGGACGTATAGTTAGTTTAATATGGCGAAGCTTAAAGGCAAAAAATCAGTTACGTTCTTGTCAAGAAATGATACAAAATGGCTCTGTGCATCCTTGGTTAGACTTCTTATGGATATGGTTACAGTAATTAACGAAAAATACGGTTTTCTTCTTAAATGATGCTGATTTCAAACTTAGGCTACCTGTACACAATTGTTCGCCTAAAAATTGTACCGGAAGATATTTTGTTATATATGCTGAAAGAAGAAAATTTCTCAGTTTAGTCACAATCGATTTATATTTCCAAGTATAATTGTAATGACTATGCGAATGATGGATTGAATGTAGAAGATCAGTTCAACCGAAAATGTTTGGAGTTCCGAATAAAATTACCGCGTAAACAGAAAAGATTATAATTTTTTTTTTCGAAGGACTAAAGATTGATTTAAGAATAAAGATATTTTCGGGAAAATTGTCGCTCGCTCGGTTTGCTTTTTACATCAGCTTTGAACTCAGATAAACCCGAATTGTCTGCCTGTATGTATGAGCACAATCAAATATATATATATATCAAATATATATATATATATATATATATATATATATATATATATATATATATATATATATATATATATGTATATGTATATATATATATAGATTTATTTATATTTATATCACCTATAATCGGTTTTTAGCGGTTGCCAATTTTCTGAGTTTGGCCCAGTTCCGACGTCTTACCCAGGATTTTCATTTTTACCTTTTCTAGAAATTTAACAGCACGAGATCGGTCCGTCTGTATATAACCAACAAAATTTGATAAATACCTCCTCCAGCGAAATCTGGAGGTGTTTCATCTCCCAGCCAGACAGATCTGGTACAGAAACTGACAATTGTTCGGAACTGGCCGTCAAAGATATGACACTTATTGAGAAATTGAGTTAATTCACTAGTATAATAAATTTGCTTTACTTGTTTGTAGAAGGATGCAAATTATTTAATCTTCGATAAATTAAAAAAATACATCATATATATATATATATCATATATATATATATATATATATATATATATATATATATATATATATATATATATATATATATATATATATATAATCCCTAAATACGTTAAAAACAATTAACCTGATATTCGTGGTCTTCTCATTAGTTTCTTATTCAAATTAATTTCAAACTACGTTTGTTCTCTTCACTGTCTAATGAACAGATTCTCTGTATTTGACGCAAGTAGCTGCAAGTCTCACTCCTTTCAGCTCGTGATTTCTATAGAGAGAGGGTTACAGGTCATCATTAACTTTCTTCCCCTAGCAAAAAAGAAAGTAGAAATGAAACAGAGGAAAAAGAAATAACACAAAGAATAAGGCGAGGAGGAAAAGAAAGGCAATTGTACACCTCATTTCGGTATAATACAATTTGCATGTCATGATGATGCGGTTGGGAGAGAGTCGGGTATGGGAGGCCTGGATCCTGGATAAGGGAGAGAGATCGACCTGGAACGCTGTCTCTCCCTCTCACTTCCGTTCATTCCTCCACGCTTCCTTTCGCCTCGCCTCCCCCATCCATCGCCAATCACCCCTTGTCCACCCGGAGGAGCTGGCTTTCTAATGTGCTGTAGATGTGGTGGTCCATACAGTACGGTTTTAAATGGAGGAAAGAAGAATGAAAGCTCATTTGATTACCAGCTTGTAAGGTGCATAAGTTTTGAATTAAGTGCGTTACCTTTTATATATAACTAGATAGAAACACTTTTTATGAATTGTACATACATTCATATCATATATATATATATATATATATATATATATATATATATATATATATATATATATATATATATATATATATATATATATATATATATATATATATATATATATATATATAATTATATATATATATATATATATATATATATATATATATATATATATATATATATATATATATATATATATATATATATACAGAGAGAGAGAGAGAGCGTTAAAACATTTTCCCAAAGAGGGATGGATGCATAGAAAAAGCCTTCTATACTATGAAAACCTTTCATCTGAACACCTTCCAATTTTATGTTTTAATTTCATCGCCACTTAACACCAGCATACCATCTCGGTAAATGAGAGTTGGCTTCACAGTAACTTCATAACATTCCACCCATGGCTTCTTGCCTCTATCTTGCCACACACCCAGCTGCGTTCTTTGCTTTACCCACAATATAACTTGCTTATTCTCTCACAATAACATTGTCTCTTATTGCATACAAATATCTGTATGGACCAGCCGGGTCCATTCTTTCCCATTGGAACTTCAGAAGTTCAAGCGAAAATGCCATGCTTTACTACCCTATCACTATTCTTCTTGCATTTTAATACAGTTTTTCTTTTTTAATAAGTGGGATCTCTTCTTTCTGTATTTCCTTTTACAACCTCTTACTTCTTCCTGATGAACACCATATTCTTTGGAAGCTTGAAATTCAAGTCACTGGCCCCTGTGGGCTTGTCCCATGTGAATAGGTTTCATCTACTGAACAATAGTAAAAATAATATAAACATTCTCTGATTCATCTTCCTGATTTCATTTTGCCGCCATAATCTTACACTTTCTCACATTTGTTCTTAGCCTTCCCCCAGTGCAACCACTCTACAACTTTCACCAGTGTCTGATGTGTCTTTTCACTATCTCTGTTCAGGTGGCAGACATCAGCCATTCGATGCTTCATTTCCTTATGAAAAAATTTTGCACCAACGTCCACTCTGTTTCTCTGATTGCTCACATCAATCAGTTTCATAAAGACCTGAGACATAACGCACTCTCGTCTTAGATTTATTTTTACACCCCACCAGACACTCTCCCATTTACATAGCCTGATTTGTGCTTCACTTCCATCTTAATTCCTCTCTGTCACTTACTTTCTATTCCGTATATCCTGTACAGTCCACTTTGCCTTTCTATATTTTTTGTTACACAAACTTTTCCTGTCTTCATTTATGCCACATACGGCTTTTCACCTTTACTTCCAGACCTCTTGCTTAACAAACAATACCATGTAATGTCTTAACAAACAGTATTTCAATATTTTAATATTTACATATATATATATATATTATATATATATATATATATATATATATATATTATATATATATATATATATATATATATATATATATATATATATATATATATATATATATATATATATATATATATATATATATATATATATATATGTGTATGTATTATATATATATATGTTTTCGAATTTGTATTGGTGAATTTGCTGGTGAACTTCGCCACTTCCCAGCTACTGTTTAATTTTTTCTAAAAATACAACCTATTTCTTTTTCTTGTATAAATTTTTCCACCACATGCCATTTCTTTCTAGAGCGTCAGCCTTCGAAGTCTCAGGTAGTCTACTGAAGTGAAGTTCTACCCCAGGCCCTTCTCCATCGTGGTGGCAACCCACTACAGCTAACTAACTATCTAGTACACAACTGACCGCTATGACCAACAGAGGCTCAGTGGCATTCAATGTGATGTTAAGGAATCAAACTCGAATCTGTCATTGATGAGGTGAACGTTCTTGTCACTGGTCCATATACAGTATATATATATATATATATATATATATATATATATATATATATATATATATATATATATATATATATATATATATATGTATAGCAAGCAAGCAAGCAAATGCGTCATCAGGAGATCCATAAGACAAGAAGTCTTCAAGGTTGTTTTATTAAGAAACGTTTCGACTGAGTGCTGTAAGTATCTGTGTGTGGGTTCGAGACTCGGCAGTACCAGTCCATTTATCACTTATAAATTCACTTTGTGATAATACCCCATCGGGGATTTTCCTGAGGTAGCGTGACATTTGTAGCTTCATGATTATATAGATCACGGTGTAATAAAAAAATTTATATATATATATATATATATATATATATATATATATATATATATATATATATATATATGTGTGTGTGTGTGTGTGTATATGTTTATATGTGTGTGTGTGTAGTATATATGTATATATATATATATATATATATATATGTATTTATATATATATATATATCGTATGTATTTTATATGTGAGTAAGTGTATGAAATCTACACATCTTTTTCCTTGCAGTGTGTACCTTCAGTTGCTATCTTCCCGCCTATCAGCAAGTATATTTCGGTTCCTAATCCCTGCAATTTATTGGTAACTAATGTAAATTCAAACGTAGCCCAACATGCTTAACTGCGTTGTTTGGATGACTTATTCAGTGCCTTTGTCCCTTCAGAGGGGTGGCTGTAGGCGTTATCCTTCTTGTTCTGAGCCGGGACTATTGGATGTAGCTTCAGGCCATGCATTTGTTAAACTCGGCTGCCACCTGTTTCAGTTTATTAACTTGTAGAGGTGTTTTTCTTGCCTACATTAGGAGCATCTGTGAAGATTAAGGAAGATTGATGACAGGTCTCTTGGAGGAGTGAAAAGAACGGGGGATGCTTTGTGAAGACTAAGATCAACACCATTTGAATTATGTCATAAAAAATAGCCAAATCAAAGTCCTTCAAAAAGAAGGCATCTTGCTTACCCCATACAAATGGGGGGAAAAAAACCTTTAAAAGAAGAAGAAGAAGAAGCTAAAAAGTATGAATAGGGTGTGGAGAGAACAGATCCAGAGGTACACCACTGGAGGTAAGAAAATGTTATCAAAACTGTCTTCTTTACTTCATTAGGCTCTAAACGCCATCCAGTTGTATAAAGTTTCCCATCATTCAAACACCAAGGGTATCTACATGCTCATATCTCCAGAGTACCTTTAAGGTCCCAGTCCACACTTCTCCCTTATCTTGATATGGTACACAAGTTTTTCGTTGGACTGGTCGGTACCGTTCTCGGCTAGCACTCTGCAGGGCCCGCGTTCGAATCTCCGGCCAATGAAGAATTAGAGGAATTTATTTCTGTTGATAGAAATTCATTTCTCGGTATAATGTGGTTCGGATTCCACAATAAGCTGTAGGTCCCGTTGCTAGGTAACCAGTTGGTTCTTAGCCACGTAAAATAAGTCTAATCCTTCGGGCCAGCCCTAGGAGAACTGTTAATCAGCTCAGTGGTCTGGTAAAACTAAGGTATACTTAACTTTTTTTTTTCTCCCTTTTCTTGATATGGTACAGAAGTTTTTCGTTGGACTGGTCGGTACCGTTGTCGACTAGCACTCTGCAGGGCCCGCGTTCGAATCTTCCGCCGACCAATGAAGAATTAGAGGAATTTATTTCTGGTGATAGAAATTCATTTCTCGCTATAATGTGGTTCGGATTCCACAATAAGCTGTTGGTCCCGTTGCTAGGTAACCAGTTGGTTCTTAGCCACGTAAGATAATTCTAATCCTTCGGGCCAGCCCCAGGAGAGCTGTTAATCAGCTCAGTGGTCTGGTTAAACTAAGGTATACTTAACTTTTTTTTTATATGGTACAGTGTCTGTGCCGTTATCAAATTTATTTGTTTCAGTAATTTAGCACCATGGCACATTCCGAATCGTCATTCAGTGATAAAACTTTCGATCCATCAATTCTGTAATAATATAAAATTTTAGTAAATCATCTCTTCACCCTTCCCTCCTTCTCAAAAATCTGTATTAATTTTCACTTTTGCAAGCCAATGCACCTTCAACAGCAGTGCTCCTTTTATGTTCTTTCTAGATTTCTCTAAATATGGTGAATATTTACCATCTTTTTTCCAGGATTATCCAATAGACTGAAATTGCTCGCGAAGGCAAGATTATGTGATCTGTATTGCAATACGGACATGAGTTCTTATACGACAATGAAATTACATCTAAAAGACTTCGTCGACTTAAGAACAAAGCTTTAAGAAGAATATTAAGGGTCAAATAGTAGGATAGAGTGGGAAATAATTCCATATGAGAAATTACTGACGTTCCATATGTAGATAGATAGCTCCTCGTTGGACGGGTCGGTATAGTTCTTGGGTAGCACTCTGATGGGCCCGCGTTCGAGTCTCCGCCGGCCAATGAAGAATTAGGGGAATTTATTTCTGGTGGTAGAAATTCATTTCTCGGTATAATGTGGTTCGGATTCCACAATAAACTGTAGGTCCCGTTGCTAGGTAACCAATTGGTTCTTAGCCACGTAAAATAAGTCTAATTCTAGGAGAGCTGTTAATCAGCTCAGTGGTCTGGTTAAACTAAGGTATACTTCTTCATATATAGATAAAGTAAAAAGCTGGTCGCCTCTGGGCGTCAGAAAAGTTGGAAGACACAGATTTGAATGAAAATATAAGACAGGAGACTGAAGATGACTGGAAGTAAATGCACGGGAAATGTCACAGAGTTTCTTTGCGTCGAATAATGATAATGACTTTCAAGATGACTCCTCGTTTACACTCCTTATACTACAAGGCCAGGACTACCTGCTGGGTGAAGGTAGACTAATACGCTGGTATAGCTTTTGCTCTTCTATCCCCGTTTCTTATCGATGCTTACTTTTCTGCGTATGTAAATCGCATTTTTATATTATAATTGTTTTTATACATTCCATGCACGCGGACATAGACACATATATATATATATATATATAATATATATATATATATATATATATATATATATATATATTATATATATATATATATATATATATATATATATATATATATACATAATCATAAAAACATAATATATACATAATCAAAAAACGATAAGCAGAGAAAGCATCCCTGTGCGCTCGTATCAGTACTCTTTTCATTCCCTCCCAAATATGATTATGTAATAACCTGCAGGAGGCGGCCGCCGTGTCTGCGAACACCTTTCCTTTCCTCCTGAAATTTCCCCTATAAAGACTCAAATGTCCCTGCTAACACCTTCATTTCCCCCCCAGAACAGAGGGTGTTCCCTTCTATTAGGGGCATATCCACCTAATAAGCTCCCTAATATCAACAATATAAAGGATATTTTTCCTCAGAGTAATCCAGTTGCGCCTTGCAAGACTATGATTATGCATACGTTTCGTCGTCAGAATTTTTGAGTGAGAGTGTAAAGAAGACTTGAGAAAGACGGGGGAGCTCTCTCTCTCTCTCTCTCTCTCTCTCTCTCTCTCTCTCTCTCTCTCTCTCTCTCTCTCTCTCTCATTATTTTTCTTTTTACATATCTATTTTTGAGATTAAACAGGGAAATTGCAAGAAAATCATATTCAAAGGAAGATTTACTGTACTGCAATTTTCTACATATGTTAAATTATATATTTATATATATATATATATATATATATATATATATATATATATATATATATATATATATATATATATATATATTTTATATATATATATATAATTTTGTCACTTATGCACGTGACTTTAATACACACAAATATTAAGCCACAAATATCACTTGCTACGTTTGAATGCTGTCCGGGGCAGATGCGTATATCGATTATAATTTTCTGTGTGTAAATCATTCTCAAAGTACAGTGAATTCTATATTAAATTATATTCCGGCTAAATATTTATGAGAAAAATATTGAATTAAATAATAATAATAATAATAATAATAATAATAATAATAATAATAATAATAATAATAATAATAATAATAATAATATTTTTTCTTAAAAAGGGATTCTGAAACAGCTAGCCTATTTATCCAAATTTCATGCATGTCAACTTCTTGGGACAAAACTTCAAACAGGAATATATATATATATATATATATATATATATATATATATATATATATATATATATATATATATATAGTTATAATCTGAATCACTTTTAATTAAAATCACTTTTTATTATTATTATTATTATTATTATTATTATTATTATTATTATTATTATTATTATTATTTTAACTTCATATTTTTCTTAAATCCGATGTTGCTCTGAAACGTGTATAAATTACAAAAAACTTAAAGCATTTGTGTGGAGATCTTAATAGGCTAGAAAGAATTTTACACCAGTAGC
>NC_089743.1:13173697-13183697 GCF_040412425.1 Macrobrachium rosenbergii | reverse complement strand
GATTCACTGAACAGCAGCACCAATATGCAGTAAATGTGCCTCGCTGTCGAACTTCTCAGTTCCACAGGTCCTTTATTCCTCACACCGTTGGACTGTGGAACAGTCTCCCAGAGGATGTCGTGCGGTTGGAACTTCAAAAGTTCAAGCAAAGATGCAATGCATTACTACCATAATGCTATTCTACTTGCATTTTAATCATGTTTATCTACAGTATATTTATTAATTTATTTTTTCTTCTTAATAAGTGAGATCTCTTCACTTTATATTTCCCTGTACCTTCTCTTACTTCCTAATGAACACCTTATTCTTTGGAAACTTGAATTTCAAGTCAATGGCCTCTGTGGGCTTGTTCCATATTAATAGTGTTCATCTTCTGAATAATAACAGCAATAATAATAACCTGTGATTAGTGATGTGTTCCATTTAAACAACTAAGTAATAACTGTAATGATTAGATTATCCTGAAATGTAAAGTGAACTTGATACTTCATAGTGTGATTAGAGCTGTTGGTTTCATTTCTTAACAAGAATTAAGGATGCATATATATATATATATATATATATATATATATATATATATATATATATATATATATATATATATATATATATATATATATATATATATATATATATATATATATATATATGTACACACATTATATGCATATATTTACATATATGTATATATACATACGTATATATATATACACACACACATGTATATATGTGTGTGTGTACGTTTGTATGTATGTATCTGCTTGATATTCTAGTGTAAATAGATTAAAAGGAGAGAAGGGGAGAAATCAGTTTTTCATCACCCAGTTTAAGGTAAAGATAAATTTCTGAAAACGACCCCAATATCTATATAAAATACATACGCGCACACACATACTTCATTTATATACACACATACTTCATTTATATATATATATATATATATATATATATTATATGAAATTGAATGTATAAATAAGTGCAAGAGTTGGTGTATAAACTGATTGGAAGACAGATATTTCAATAAGAGTTGACGTAAGTAGATGTAAGTTTTATCTGTTCTTCAAGCACGCATAATACCTTCACATTATATTGCTAATATGAATTCAAGTTTCCTTTTATGAAATAATTTACATTTATTTTCCTGAACCCGACCATTTTTGCTGTCTGATGAAAGTGATTTCGCATAAGATGCGATTATTTAGAAAATTATCATGGTATAATTCAGTCATCATAAAACTGAAGACTAGTTCCGTTTTCAGTTTGGTCTTTTGCCCATTATTATTATTTTAAAATTATTTTAGTTGAAAATATTAATTGTAAAGAAGAGATGTAATATACAAACATTTTTTAGCATTAGCGAAAAAACAACATCTTAGTAACGTGTACAGAAAGATAAGCTTGTATTCTTTAAAAGAAAGTATGCCTGAGAAAAGAAAGGTATTCACCGACTTTTGCTCTTGACATCGAAAATGAAGTAATAAAGATTTCTCTTGGTGAAAATCGTTGCTTTAGTTTTCGTTTTATGTTCGTGTTGTCTTCATTCTTTACTTACTCATGAAGCAGAGGGGAGAATTTGTTGCCTTTGCCAAATACGAAGATGACCGTATTGATTTTATATCAATATTTTACGATTTGTTTGACATTAAGGTCAACTAATATATACCTGTCTCTTCGATTATTCATCTGTCTGTCCGTCTGTCCGTTCGGCTTTTTGTATATTATTTAGATAAAGACCTCTTTGAGTTAGAGAATTCAACGTTTTATAGGTCAAAGGTCAGGGAGGAATTTAGCCTTGGCCATAAATTTTGAACTTCGTTAGATAGAGGCTTCTTGTTCTTCATGCATGCTCCAATAATAAAGCCAATGGGCAGAGTGAGATCATATGTAATTTTAAGATCATACTTAGAGGTCAAAGGTCAGATTTAAATGTAACATTCACCATAACTTTTGCACTGTAAAGGCAAAGACTGCGCTGAATGCCCGAAAGTGCCCCAGCGCTTGGCTTGGCGCCCTAAATTTCATAAAATCAAAAACTTATATTTTTGACATACCTCGCTATTGAAGCTGGTGCGCACTGAGGTTAAAGCCATACCTAAAGGTCAAGAGTTACATACAGTAGGGTTTTAACATTGGCCAGTTTTTTAATTATATGAGGTATAGGTTTCATATTTGGCATCCATACTTAACGAGTATGTCTGATGTGCAAAGTGTTGCAGTGGTCAAAGGCGTTATATTTAGAGGTCAGAGGTCAAACAGGATTATGCCACTGCCAGGGGTCATTGTGTTTCGCAAAGACACGCTGCTGCTTCATCATGCTAATAACCCTTTTAATATTTCCCTCTTCTCCGCCTTTAAAAATGGTTTTCAAATGTAGGAAGAGTTACTGAATGAAATATTTCTTAAAGATAAGAATCTTTCAAAAGCTATTTTGTTTTTTTAAAAAACCCCTTGAATACGGCAGCAGAATTTTTGGGTACATTAACCTGCTGCTCGTTTTCTGCATGCATCCTGTTTTTACCGATACAGCTGAAAGTTTCACGTTTCTTTCTTCATGTGGTTGTCTGGACATATTCATTCTTAATAATAATAATAATAATAATAATAATAATAATAATAATAATAATAATAATAATAATAATAATGGGCGCCATGGCAGAGTTGGTTTAGCTCATCGCTGGACTGGTTAAGCAACATTGGGGCTGGTAAGTCTCTGGATGGGTAATATCCTCACATTGGCGTTGATTCCTTGGGAAAGGAACTTTGCCACAATTTCCTTAGTCTACTCAGCTGTAAATGAGTACTTATCCCCGATGGGGTAGGGTCCAGCTGTGGGTTTAGTAGCAAAATCCAGCAATGATGGAAAGAAATGAAAGATGAAACGACAACAACGTAAATGGAACCTCTGACAACAGAGGAGCTTCGTCTTGCAGTCAGGTATACAGCCCAGTGAGCAGGCAGGACGGTTAGGTACTTGGAGGTCATCATCCAACAACCATCAGCTTCCTAAAAAATACAATGTGCAACTGGAAGACAGTACTTACAAACTCTCGGATAAGACTAGCGCAGGTTAACATCATGAGAGGGATCTTTCAAGGTGACTCACTGTCCCCACTACTCTTCTTAGTAGTCATGATTCCCATGACAAAAGTACTGCAGAAGATGGATGCTGGGTACCAACTCAAGAAAGGAGGCAACAGAATTAACCATCTGATGTTTATGGAAGACATCAAGCTGTATGGTAAGAGCATCAAGGAAATAGATACCCCAGTCCAGACTGTAAGAATTGTATCTGAGGACATGAGGATGGAGTTTGGAGTAGAAAAATGTGCCTTGGTCAACATACAGAAAGGCAAAGTGACAAGGACTGAAGGGATAAAGCTACCAGATGGGAATAGCATCAAACACATAAATGAGACAGGATACAAATACCTGGGAATAATAGAAGGAGAGGATATAAAACACCAAGAGATGAAGGACACGATCAGGAAAGACTATAGGCAGACTTAAGGAGATACTCAAGTCAAAGCTCAACGCCAGAAACACGACGAAAGCCATAAACACATGGGCAGTACCAGTAATCAGATATAGCGCAGGAGTAGTGGAGTGGACGAAGGCTGAACTCTGCAGCGTAGACCAGAAAGCCCAAACACAAGACAGTACACAGCACTACACCCAAGAGCAAATACAGACAGACGATACATAACACAAAAGGAAGGGAGGAGAGGTCTACTAAGCATAGAGGACTGCGACATCGAGAGCAGAGTATTGGGGCAATATCTGAAAACCAGTGAAGATGAGTGGCTGAGAAGTGCATGGGAAGAAGAACTGATAAAAGTAGACTAAGACCCAGAAATATACAGAGACAGGAGAATGAAAAACAGAACAGAGGAATGGCACAACAAACCAATGCATGGACAGTACATGAGACAGACTAAAGAACCTGCCAGTTATGAAACATGACAATGACTACAGAGTGGAGAACTCAAGAAGGAAACAGAAGGAATGCTAACAGTGGCACAAGATTAGGCCCTAAGAACAAGATATATCCAAAGAACAATAGATGGAAATAACATCTCACCCATATGCAGGAAGCGCAATATAAAAGACGAGACCATAAACCACATAGAAAGCGAATGTCCAGCGCTTGCACAGAACCAGCACAAAAAGAGGCATCATTCAGTAGCAAAAGCCCTCCACTGTGCGAGAAACACCAGCTAGCTTGCCGTAATAAGTGGTACGAACATCAACCTGAGGGAATGGTAGAAAATGATCAGGCAAAGATCCTCTGGAACTATGGTATCAGAACAGATAGGGTGATACATGCCAATAGACCAGACTTGATGCTGTATCTC
Source organism: Macrobrachium rosenbergii (assembly GCF_040412425.1). NCBI lineage: Eukaryota > Metazoa > Arthropoda > Malacostraca > Decapoda > Palaemonidae > Macrobrachium > Macrobrachium rosenbergii. Next base: position 13,179,345 of record NC_089743.1, on the reverse strand, counting down.
TCATTGGTGTCGCAATACCAAGGGACACCAGAGTACAGTAGATGAGAAAGAACGATAAAAAAATGATAAGTATCAAGACCTGAAAATCGAAATAAGAAGGATATGGAATATGCCAGTGGAAATTGTACCCATAATCATAGGAACACTGCGACCTTGAAGGAAATAGATATGAAGTACCTAATCCTATGTAGAAATGCTTCTGAAGCAAAGAATGTCTTTAAAATCTTGAGTTAAGCAGAACGACATGCCCCCCGAAAAAAAAAGTTTTCAAGCAAGGCGACATGCAAGAAACAGTTCTGAGGCAGGAATACCTTGAAAGAAGCAGCTCTTCAGCCACAATGCTTTAAAAGAAACGGCCCTGAAACAAGGTGACTCTGGAACAGTTGTGAAGCAAAACAATCATAAAAGAAACAACTCTGAAGCGAGACAACATTGAGTAAGGCAGATCTGAAGAAACAAATAAGTTGACACCAATGAAAATACTATGCAATTCGATTTCTTTTTCTCCTTTGCTATGTTCAGGTTTTGTCGCGAATCTTATTGTGAGGTTAAATTGTGTTACTTTTTTACTAAAAGTACTGTTTTATACAGCCTTTACTATGCTTTATACCTAGTGCTTTGACTTGTCTGTGCGGACGTGTGATAAGTCGCTGTTTTTCAAGAAAAATTTCATGTTCAGCTAGAAAAGGCTACTATATTATCAACCGAACCTTGCTGGATTATAGAACCGTTTTGATTACATTTATTAACGTAGAAAAGTGAAGAAGTTAGAAAACTTTATTGATCATGTCATTAATTTAATTTATGTTGTACTTTTTCTTCAAGTATACAAGAGCAAGGAAGAACACGAGCGATGGAAAACTTTCAAGAATTTTAAAAGCCCCCAGCTTTAAAATCGGCGTCTAGGCCTAATTTCTTAATATCCTCGCCAGCCCATTATAAACCTATTTCACGTCTTAATTTCCGACTCGTTCTTCCTAATTCCCACCCAAGCGAATTTCTCTTCCATCTCCTGAAACGTCCGCCTCCTTCCTCCTCCTCCTCCTCCTCTTCTTCTTATCCCTTCTTATTTGATTATCATTTCGCCGTTTCTTCGCATTTTATTACTGGCTTATAAATGAATTAATAGCTCTTGCATTTTGGATTTGTAATAATCTCTCTCTCTCTCTCTCTCTCTCTCTCTCTCTCTCTCTCTCTATATATATATATATATATATATATATATATATATATATATATATATATATATATATATATATATATATATATATATATATATATATATATATATATATGTATGCATGCATGTATGTATATGCATAATTTATATATGTAATATGAAATTTTAGCCACTTGACCATGGAGATAGGATTTATATCCGGTAAGTGCATCTGTCCTGGCCAGGGCTCGAACTTATGCCTTTTAGGTTTCATACAGACATGACAGTGAATTGTCCATGCAGTTATCAAGAGAGACAGAAGTTGATTTCGAATCTACCATCGTCAACACACTTGGTTTGGTGAGTTTCAAGAAATGACAAACACGTTTTACACACAAGACCCTTGAATACCCGTATGGCAGCATGTAGGCCTAACAACTTCATTCGCTGGCTTGATGAGTAATAGATTAAATCATATATATAAAGTTTTATATATATATATATATATATATATATATATATATATATATATATATATATATATATATATATATATATATATATATATATATATATATATTATATATATATATATATATATATATATATATATATATATATATATATATATATATATATATATATATATATATATATATATATATATATATATATATATATATATATATATATATATATATATATATATTCATATATTAGCAAGGAAATCAAATTTCATGGCGGTTGGAGGAGACGCCCACTAGTATGGGGACAGAATGTGTCGTCCCAATCCCAGTATCATACGATATTGGGGGACAGAAAGCCATTAGGCTGCGTTTACACTAAGGAGTCGAGTCGAGTCACGTCAAGACAAGTCATATGACTCGAGCAATTTTGAATCAGCGCCGTTCCCACTGACTGAGTCAGAAAGTCAGAATCAAGCTCAGCAGGGACTAGGATGGACGCAAAGGCTCTCGCTGAAATATCGGTGTTACTGTGGCTGTGGCGGCGAAGGAGTAAGCTTAGGCATCAAAGATTATGGATTCATGAGATTAATGGTAAAAGGCCAGAGTTTGGAAGCTTTTGGCATCTATTTCCAGACTTGATAAACAATCCAGAGAAGTTTTATGGCTTCTTCAGAATGACAGCTGAACAATTTAAAATGTTAATGGAGTTAACTGCGCCCTACATAAGAAAGCAAAACACCAATTAATGACGTGCACTTTCAGTTGAGGAAAGAATGGCCATTTTCCTAAGGTAAGAGTGGATTATTGAAAACATAGTCTGTAAGTAGGTAGATCTAGTGTTTCATGCAGTGCAAAATCAAACAAAAAGATAAATAGACATCCTTTATTACTGGTTGTGAATACAGTAAAAAAATAAATAGACAGCCTCTACTTCTGGCAGCTGTGAATACAGATAAATAAACTTATATTTCTGGATGTGAAGACGGTAAAACATAGACATTCTTTATTTTTGGTTGTAAATACAGCAACACAAATAAATGCACTAATTATTCCTCGATGTGTATTTAGTAAAAAAAAAGTCATGTTCTTCTGCTATAGGGCTAGCTCTCACAGGTAAGTGTACTCAGAATTATTAGCGCTAGCAGGAGATGGTGTTGGAGTTGTGTGTTGCCCAGACCAGTAACCGTAGTGGGTGTTGGTGCAATTGGAAAGCTTCCTTCGAGACGCTGTGTGCATTTCTATTTTGATGTCAAGACTGTCAGCTGGCGACAATTGTTTCATTAGGGGAAGAAGACTCAACAGGAACTGACGATCTGGATCATTTTCATCTTTACATGCTGCTTGTTCACGAAGCTTCTGCAACTCCCCCAAGATCTGTATATCAAATTCATTTGTAAAGTCGCAGCCAGGTTTTTGTTAGCATGAGGTTTCTTTGGTGTAGAGGTAGGTAGGTTGAAGGCAGGTCTGCTCTTCCCTTCACGGACGTCTACATTGTTTGTTATTTCTTGAAAACATGCATTATCAGGTGCATCCGGGACACCAGAGGATGAATCGTCAGGTGTAACATCTACAAAACTTTGGTCCTCATCAGGCGGTGTTGGTACATTAGATGATGTTGCTCGTGGCTTTACATAGGGGATGAGGAATTCCATAGCATCATAAAATACCCGCTTCTTTGTTGTGTTGTGGGCTGATCCAGATGGCTTGATACTAGTCCTCCCCTTTCTCTTATAAAATTGCTCTGTAGGTGATGCCATTTTTCCTTGCATTCTTTTTCTGCGAAAAAAAATAATAAACGAATACTATTTGTATACAGTTTCCTCTGGCTCCCATTCGTCCCTGTATGATCTCTCTCTCTCTCTCTCTCTCTCTCTCTCTCACCAGTAAATACAAGTAGTTAGTGCTTGTTATATAACATTTTTTCCAAACATGTTGCTACAGGAGAATCCTTTGTTTCCCTTGGGTCCCAGTTTCGCACTGGGAAGACTACAGTGCATAAGATCATCAAAGAAACAAGCAATACTATATGGGAAGTACTGCAACCACAGTATATGGCAGTAACTGACGATCATTGCTGGAGAGAGATAGCAAGGATATTTTCTGAGAAATGCATTGTTCCTAACTGTATTGGAAGTGTCGATGGCAAGCACTGTCGGCTGAAATGCCCACTTGCTGCAGGCTCACTTTTCCATAATTATAAAGGGTATCACTTTTTTGTCCTACTGGCTGTTGCTGATGCCAAATGTCGTTTTACAATGATTGATGTAGGGGCATATGGGCGAAATAGTAATAGTTCAATTTTCTGTCACTCAAATATGGGTAGGTCATTACTCTCTGGACATCTACGTGTTCCACAGCCTAGTAACATACCAAACACTGAAATCACAGCACCATTCTACCTCACAGGAGATGAGGCTTTTCCTTTAAAGCCCAATATAATGAGACCTTACCCTCGAAAGGACCTAGGTTACTCTAGGAAATGAACAGAGCTAGGCGAACAGTAGAATGTGCTTTCGAGATGTTAGCTCAGAAATTTGGTGTACTTAAAACAACAATAGACACAAGCATTGAGGTATTGGAAGCAATAATTAAAAATATCTGTGTTGCCAAATGCAGCTATTTCTTCTTTTGAATAATCTAGTGAATAAAAACTTAACTCACCTGTGCATTTAATTTCTGCAGCAATATCCCTCAATAAAGCAGCTATGGCATCCCTATTCCTGTGCACGGGATTACACAGATCATATATAGCATTTTGCCCTTTTACCAAACTTATCAGGACCTCAGGATTCATAGTGCTCACCTCTCAGCGGACTCGCCATGACTGATGAAAAAATGGCTCCACGTGAGTCACTGACTCTGAATCCCCTTGATTCGCCTCAACTCGGCATGACTCGACTTGCTTGGTGTAAACTCTCCCATTTGAATTAATGTGGCGATTCAAGAAGAGTCATGAATTGTCTTGACTCGTCTTGAATTGAGTCGACTCAACTCGCTTGGTGTAAATGCAGCCTTAGGGCACAAGGACCAGTCAGGATCGTAATTGGGCCGCTAGGCTGACCCCTAGTTAGTCTTAACTATTAGACCTATTTCCCTTTGACCTTTGTGCTGGATGTTACCTGCTTCTTCCAGATATACCACTGTCTTGTGCTCGCTACTGGAATCAATGGGGCACTGCGGTGACCTCTCTCCGCCTCACTCCGTGCCCAAACCTCAGAAGTGCAAGGTCACTTCTCTGTCCTCATCCCACTGGCCTCGTGTCGGGACTTCTGTGGCCTGAATCCATCTTTTGCAAATGATCTCCATGCACAAATGCAATAAGGTACGTCTTGAAGTTGCAAGTAATGCCAGTGTTTTTTTCCTTGTTCCGAATGGCTCTCAGTTTTCAGTATTTCCTACCTTTCATTCTCCCAAACAAAGTCCCTTTGTTTCCCACAGCCTGGCACATACATTTGACCTCATGACTTATTCCAAGCCTAAATTAAGTTTGTTCTTTCATAATAATTAGAGCATTCCCACCATAGTGTTACCATGTGTTAATTAAATATAATTAATACTTCCCTCCATTGTGAATAATTAATTTCATGCAAGAGAAAATTTTTGTGTACATGAATGCTGACCTGGAATTCTTTTCCAGAATCCTGGAATCTGGCTCTTCACATTCTGCCCTTGCCCCCGTGAAGCAATTGCCTTCGAAGACTCAATTCCGTCTTTTGAACTCGACAGTATAAGGGCCACGTGTAGGGCCACTCAGCATTGTCATTGTGCTAATGTAAAACTCTTGGCAGGGTTGTAGCCTTATCAGATTTATTTATTTGCCTTGATTGCTGAACTGCCAGCCTGTCCATATTAATTTCTAGTTGCAAATCTGTAAATAAAGTAAATTAATCTAACCAACTGGTTTGAAAAGGCGATCTTCCCATTTTCTTTGAATAGTTGTAATTTCAAGGTAAGTCATACAATTAATTACATTTATTGCTTATGTTCTGATATCTAGGTGTTGGCCCCTAAGGCAAAATTAC
>NC_089743.1:13136197-13166197 GCF_040412425.1 Macrobrachium rosenbergii | reverse complement strand
TATTCCTGCCTGGGTTGGATAAAAGCATTACCAGGAAACAGGAAAAATGTCAAGGTACAAGGCAGAAATATCCATCATGCACCACCCCGTGAAAAAAACTATAAAACATTATTACGGGAAAATGCTGAACGAAGCATCAGGTTAAAACAAAAGTTCTCCAAGTTTAGTTTACCCGGAGGATTGCACAATGGGAAAAGGGGAGGAGTGCAGACTAATATGAAAATTCATTTTCGAGAGTTACAAAGTAATGTAGACTATAACTGAGTTTCGATTTAACTATAAACGCGGATAGGATTTTCTCTCTCTCTCTCTCTCTCTCTCTCTCTCTCTCTCTCTCTCTCTCTCTCTCTCTCTCTGTCAGCAGGTATTTTAATATTTTACTTAGTCACAATCCACTGATGTTTTAAAGGTACGGGATATAGTAACATAAATATTAACAATGAATCTTGAAAATACACGTCGCTTTCTACCCTTAAAGTAACCAGGTGTTTAGTCGATAAATATCCAATGAATCGACCAAATTGAAATCGAATTGACTGAACAGGTTTCAGTGAATCAGATATTTCAAATTTATATAGGCAGCAGGTAGTTTGTTTGTTTCCTTTTATTTGGCGGGGGAGTGGCGGGGAATAAAATTTCGGACTAATTGTTACTAGATACTATTGTATTATATGATGCCGTTTATTCATATATGGTGCTTTATCATATTTGCATGTATATTGATTAAACACGACTGTTCTAATATGGTCAACTTGAGTCCGTAATTTTGACTCCATCAACACCAGAAGAGTTCTTTATCTTAATCATTTGTGTTGATGGAGATGCATAATTCTTATGTTAAATGATTTTGAATCAGTAATACATAGGCTATGTGGGAAAGGGTATACATATGAAAAAAGAATTTTCATAGCATTCACCCTTTTAAGCTTACCTTAGCTAAAGGTTCAGCTGAGCTCTTCTGATCAAAGTTTGTTTGGCGTATGTATGTATGTATGTATGTATGTATGTATGTATGTATGTATGTATGTATGTATGTCTGACATAAACTTATTAGATTTTCCACGTCTCCAGAACCACTGCATCACTTGATGAAAAAGTACCTTTCGATAAAAGGGGTGAAAATTTTTTCTAATGGGTGGCCAAGTCTCCTTACAAAGGAGAGCTGTTGGGTTGGAAATGACAAAATATATATGAAAACTTCCTAGTGTAGTGTAAATCCAATTTTGCCCAAACTGTGGCCCCGGGCTAGAATGTAACTGCTGCAGGAGTCAAAAGTTTCACGTAGGAATATGTAGGAAAACTCTGGGGAAAAACTCTAGATCAACAGGACTGAAGTTAATTCAGGTTAATATACATTCATCTTTATGTAGTGTTGATTCAAGTATGACTCCACGGGTGAAGATGGGGCCAAGATATCGGTCCAAAGTCTTGCGAAGGAATATAAAAGATAAATCTTAACAGACGCTTGCAAGTCTAGGTAGGTGGCTTAGGAGGCAGTTTGGCCAGTGGGCCTCTAGTATCTGGAGAGGATGGTTACAGAAAGTGGTACAGTTACGATTGCCGTCTAGTTTTGCTGAATGCTGTTATTCCCTGTTTTAGTCAACAGAGCAAAACAGGCTTATGGAGACCGTACGTTCCTCTCCCAGAATTCACCACTTCTAAAATAACTATCATAAAATGAGGAAAAATGTAATTAAACTCTCTCTCTCTCTCTCTCTCTCTCTCTCTCTCTCTCTCTCTCTCTCTCTCTCTCTCTCTCTCTCACACACACACACACACACACACACACACACATGACTTGCCAGTAACATTATGCTTTTGAATAACAAAATTGCATATAAAGAATTTCTGTTTCCATATTTGCCTGATACGCAGTTTCCTAGATTTGAAATTGACCGATTCATGAAATAGGCGGGGAGTCGGATTAATTTTTGAAAAAGGCAAATGGCTGCTAATCTGAAGAAACACGTATCCAGTTTCCTCAAGTGTGAATGTTCTCCAAAATTTGCATAAATAATGATTTAAGCAGTGTATTTTTAGGCACAGGCAACTTATTTTCTGAGGAAGGCATATCAGAAGAAATGACAAAGGAATAGGCTATACGTCAAATCAGAGTCATTCTTAAAGATGTTTTTTTTTTTTATAAAAACCTAATAAAACTAATAATATAAACTTTACCGCAGTGTTAAGAGTAACTTGAATAGAAAAGTAACAGATAAGCAATTAAAGCATCATGAATGATACTGCAGCTTGTGGTGTTGGGATCTGTTACAAATCGTTCACTTTTTCCATTGAGACAAAGCCTGTTTGGACGGAAGGATGCGCTTTTGTGAAAGGCTCAAGAGAAAGCTGAGTGATGCTGACACTTTCCATCTGATGTTACAGGTTAGCACTCTTTGATTAAAATCTTGTCAGATCCATCAACAGATGGAAACGATCGACGATCATATTTCAATATACAACAGAAGTTTGAGGTTTTCAGTGCTGGCGGGACGAAGTCTTCTCTCTCTCTCTCTCTCTCTCTCTCTCTCTCTCTCTCTCTCTCCACGGCGTCGGTGACCCTGGTAGTTGTGACGCCAGATAACCCTCAATTAATCAATCAATCTCTCTCTCTCCATGACCATCCATGAACGATATGAAAGTTATTTTATATTAGTTGTGAAGGGAAAAAGTATACCTTAGTTTTACTAGACCACTGAGCTGATTAACAGCTCTCCTAGGGCTGGCGCGAAGGATTAGACTTATTTTACGTGGCTAAGAACCAATTTGTTACTTAGCAACGGGACCTACAGCTTATTGTGGAATCCGAACCACATTATAGCGAGAAATGAATTTCTATCACCAGAAATAAATTCCTGTAATTCTTTATTAGCCGGTCGGAGATTCGAACTCGGGCCTAGCGAGTGGTAGCCCACAACTCTACCGACTCTCCCAACGAGGAACTAGTTGTGAAGGGAAAAGCTGTAGTTACTGAGTAAGGAAAATTATTCCAATCTTTCTTCCGCTCTCTGACTGCCTGCCTGTCTTCCCGTTTCTTTTCATGTAGATTGGTGATAGTGCGAGAGCTATTATAACCCTGTCAGATATATACAGTAAAAGCAAGCTACAGTAGCTTGTTAAGCTAGTTAAATATGATCTAATATTTCTGTTCCTCACAGCAGAGAAGAGAGACCACTAACCAAATCAGATATCTTCTCAGCAGGCAAGAGTTACTAGATACCCACATAGAGGCACTGTTCACCAGAACAAATATGTGGCCATTAAGCCAAAAATTATAACTTTTTTATGTGACACTATTTAAAAGAAAAACCGTAAACCAGACAAAGGTCTTTTAGTGAGACCACTCAGGACTCATGAATGTGACAGCCAAAGGCAAGTCGATCAAATCAACATGCAGTGAACACCGGACAGGCGTGTTTTGATATTCATTGGGACAACATGTCAAAATTTCCCATCCTAAAACCTCTCAGATTTACTGCTGACCACTGAAATTGCTCACTACCTCTTAAACATTTTTGCTATCGTTGTTGCAAAAACTGATTTTTAAAGGGATCAGCATTTGTACCTGCTGAGGTTACTGAAATGAAAGATGAGGTTAAAGCTGCGTCTCGTCCACAGAGACACGCAAAGTCAAGGCTCTGTTGAAAGGGCAAATTCAGTATTGATAGGGAAATTGATACTGACTTCTTCCAGTGGACTGTTCTACTACTGTCTCCTCTTTACAATAGAGAACTGCTTACAGAGTAAATGTATCAAGAATGGTTTTTGCTGTCACTTTTATCCGTGCATCTGGGAGCTTACTTATAACTATTGCGAGATTTGTTCGTCAGCAGTGCGCTTGGCAGGAAAATGGCCGGTTTGATCCCACCGACTGTCATCCTCTCAACAATTCCTGCAATAACAATTAATGAAAATTGCAATTTATTTTACCGGTTTTTCGGTGATTATCTGTTTATTTTTTGTAGATATTGTCTGTTAGTTTCGTGTCTTACCCATAGCTACAATTCTTGTAAAAAAGTAATGTTTCAGCCAGTTTGACAGTTTTGCAAATACGCAATCTGAATTTAAAGTAGATCAGGAAAAATTTGATCTTAATGATATCGTATCTTGTATTTTTCATGATTTTTGTAAATGCTAGCGTTTCTGTCATTTTTATGTTGAAATTAAATTTTTGCTCTGGTAAACTTCGAACCTTATTGCTTAGATAAAAATATCTGATTGGAAGCATTCCTTGGTGGCTTCTTTCCAAATCTGAGAACAGACGCACTCGCCCATTTCACAAATTAAATAGATTAAGTAGCTATTTCCCTATTTCAGAATTACATGAAACTCACTACTTACTTTTATGAATTAGGTAATTTCAAGTTTTAGCTAGTATATATATATATATATATATATATATATATATATATATATATATATATATATATATATATATATATATATATATATATATATATATGTGTGTGTGTGTGTGTGTGTGTGTGTGTGTGTGTGTGTGTGTGTATGTGTATGTACACTCATCATAAGATAGAAAGGAGGTATTGGAATACCAAAAATGTGTTAGAACAAAAAATTACGTGTATTTCTTTTTAAATCTGTAAAAGAACCCTGAATCTTTGAAAGTGTACGTGTTCCATGGATAATCAAGTAATGTTATTATCAACACTGAAATTTCTCTATGACAACAACAGCTCATTACTATTCAGATAATGTTCTGTGATGCTTGAGGTTCTGCTGATCCTCAGTTCATGCAAAACGTTATTTTTTAAGATAAAATTCAACCCAGTCTTTAAAAATTAAATGTGACCAAATAGCTGTCACATCACAAAGCCAATACTCCCTCAGCAAGAAAGGTTAAGTTTTTAACAAACATATCTATGTAGATTTCTGTTCTCAAAGTATGTTCTTCCACATCTCGTTAATTTGAAATGGTTTTGATATTTTCTCCTTCCTTTTTGCTCGGATAAGTGGATATGTTTAAATATTTAGGCACTTATTTAGATAAGGATGGTTCTCTGAACACAGAATTTATGGAAAGATTAAAAAAGGCTCACCAGGCAATGGGAGTGCTTAAAATTATTTGGAATAATAGCAATTTTTCTGTGCATACAAAAATCAAAATTTATAAGGTAGTGGTTAGGCGTGTTTTGATTTATGGACATGAGTCATGGTACAGTGCAGTGACTTCGGATAATAAATTCTTATCATTGGAAAATAAGGCGCTCAGAAGAATATTAGGAATTAATTTGAGGGATAGGATATCAAATAACAGAATTAGAGAAGTAACGGGGTGCAGCCGGTCGATGAGTATGTTAGGTTCTCACGCTGGAAGTGGCTAGGCCATGTGTATAGAAGACAGGGAATATTACGAGATACACCGGGGTGGGTTTCGGGAATATAGTACGGGATACACCGGGGTGGGTTGCCCTTGGTAGCAGAGGTAGAGGTAGGCCAAAGGAGACGTGGGTGAGGACAATGAGGCGGGAAGCAGGAGACAAGTGTTGGTAAGATCTTGAGGAGTTAGCCCAGGACAGAATGTGGTGGCGTGATTTCATCGAGGCACTATGCATCGCCGCGGGTGCCGCAGGAAATGGTTGATTGATTAATTTGCTCGGTCCAGACCCTTTCATGGGGTTGGTTTTGATGAAAAATGTTTTTGCCGTAGATAATATTTTGATTGTTTAAATAATTTAATGATTTTCAAATAATACAGAAACCTAAGAGAAGACAGCAATCAGATTTACTTGTAAAAAGAATGTTCTTTATATATGTTGTTCTCTAAACAAAGGTTGTTGTTTAATGCTAGGTGGCGCAAGAAATCATTTACGGACAATTACCTTCCGATTTTTTTTTTTTTTTTTTTTGAGGGGAGTGGTTGCGCCATCTATCTAATGCTAGTGCTAAATGTTGTTTCTTTATAGATAGTCTATGAAATATTATCTCTCTTCTGTACGAAGGATGTTGCTCAGAGAGGTGTGCTGAAAAAGCTTGCAGTAATATTAAGCTCTCTCTCTCTCTCTCTCTCTCTCTCTCTCTCTCTCTCTCTCTCTCTCTCTGGAACTTATTAGTAGCGAACATTTCATGTGAGAGAAGCCGAGACAACTCTGATACAGAAGGATTGCGTGTCCATCAGCAAAAACAAATGCCTTAAGCTCCCCTGGTAACTGTATTATAAGCTGCGAACGTTAGTGAGCCGTATCGTTGACTAAGATCTTAACGAACTTTCGCAGAATTTGATTCATGAAATTACTGGATGAGCTGTGCGAATTTACTTAGTTTGTGTCATGAAAATTCAGAATTAGCCTTACGGAGTCGCAGAAATTGAGATATTCTAATGAAGTTTCGTAATTTAATATAGTTGCCTCCAGCATTTGATAGATGGAACCTCCAACTTGTCATTATGAATCCTGAGAGTCTGAGGCGATTGCAGACCGCCGCGAACCCAGCAGCCGAGATAAAAATGCAGAATGCAGCTTAGATAAATGCTGGAATGCACCATCTCAGTTGTTGCTGTCTTTTCCCTTTGCGTTTTATTATTAGCTGCGTTCTCCATCACAACAGCAACAACTTGTTCATTTGAGTTCGTCTTATCTTTTAACACGTTTAACGGAGGGTTCATTAACATAAAGCACTCTAATTATCTCCCCCATCTCTACCTTCTCTGACTCATGTTTACGTGCCAGCTTTGTTTTTGGGGATCTGACGCCGAGGCCTTTTCGTGTGGCTGGAACGATGGCTCTCCTGGGATATCAAAAGACCACGATAATACGCTGAATGAAATAACCACATCCGCTTCATTATGACGACTTGATTCGCCAACAAACAAAACCGAGTCTCTCCCCAAATCCATAACAGCTCCCACCCACCAACCAAAACCCCCACCACCCACTCACCCACCCCCACCTCTGGTTCCGGAACCAGCGTTCATGGTATGGTTTAAGGGCGCTCAGAGAGCTCGAGTTATTCAGGTTGTTACTTTCTTTAAGAATTTCCATATTCCGGAGATGATGAAAAGTTCTGTCTTGAATGGTAAAAAGATGTGGAAATTGCTTTTGAATTTTTTAAGGCAATGAATACATTATATCGGTTTCCCCTCACTTTTTCATATAATTTCTTACATCCAAAAACTAAAGATGACTTTACTCGCGCCTCTTGAAATAGCTTTAGTTTTCATAGATGTATTATATACAGACATGTATATAGTAGGTGTGTACGTTACATGTGTATGCACATGACAGACCCATATATATATATGTGTGTGTGTGCGTTTGTGTACACACACACACATAGCCTACATACATACATACATACATACATACATACATATACATACATACATATATATATATATATATATATATATATATATATATATATATATATATGTATATGTATGTGTGTATAATAATGTATACACACACACACACACACACACACATATATATATATATATATATATATATATATATATATATATATATATATATATGTGTGTGTGTGTGTGTGTGTCTGAGCATGTAAGAACACAATTAAAAGGCTGAAGAATCGAACGTTCCAGAAGTTGAAGGATTACGAGTGAGTTGTTTCAGTATGGTGATGATAATAAAATCACGTGGAGAATTGTTTGGCTGTATAAGAGGAAATGTGATGGAGCCAAGTGTAATAATTATACGGATGTAGTTTTGCTTGACCTTATGGAAAGTTGCATGGCTGCTCCTTGGTAGAGTAAGACTGATAACGGGATGACTAATTGGGGAAGACCTGTGTGGGTTTATACAGAGAAAGCAGAGTTAGCGTCATGTGTTTTCCATGAAACATTTACACTATAAGTTTATAGTAAAGATAAAAGCTGTACTGTATGAATGTAAATGAAACGAGAGAAACTGTTATGATAGAGGGTGTACAGATGCAATGTGGAGAAAGCTAAGTATTTATGATTTAGAAGGAAAATTATTGGGAGAATGGATGGAATATTGAGAGAAGTCAGAGAAAGAAATGTTGTAAAATACAATATGCCCGCGCAAAAGTGTTCAACCCCAAGACCAGCGATCAAATTATGAATATGCCGTAATGTTTATTTAGCAAATGATAATATTTTTTTAAGAATAATATACATTCATTTATACATTTGTATATATATATGAAATTATATATTTTTCCTATTTTATTTATATATATATATGTATATATATATACATATATATATGAAATTCTATATTTTTCCTGTTTTATTTCTCTTATAAATGTTTCTGTAATTATTTATAGCGTTTTTAAATGTTAGGGAGTTCTTTCCCCTTATTGTTAGTACAAGACGTTTAAATTATTAATCAAAGGAAGTACTCTCCAGTGTGAAAATGCATAAAGTTATTTAGTAAATAATAATAATAATAATAATAATAATAATAATAATAATAATAATAATAATAGGCAGTGTTTCCTGGAAATAGGTGACATGAGAAGATTGGTCTCTTAATAAAAGTAGCAAACAGTTACTTGTTTAAATAGTTACCTTAAATCTGGTATCTGCAAAAGCACAGTATCTTGGAGAGGTCGACTCTCCGTGCTTGCATACAACGCGCATCCAAGGAACATTATCTGGAAGGCAGGAGAATGCAGTCATGATTATGTTTTGGAACGCACAGAAAGGAGTGATTGTCGGACGTGATATCAGTAGCACCTCTGCGGGATGGGAATAGACGGTTGCTTCAAGATGGCATTCGGGACTGGAGATAGGCAGCCACAGCTGGTTGCTATTCGTGGATATAAAGGCCTTCGAGAGTTGCAGGTTTTAACTGTCCCTGTTCTCTCATAATGAAAGATAGCTCGAGGAACCACTAGGGCTAAATTGACTCTCTCTCTCTCTCTCTCTCTCTCTCTCTCTCTCTCTCTCTCTCTCTCTCTCTCTCTCTCTCTCTCTCTCTCTCTCAGTGAGAATAATCTTCTTGTGGAAGGTCCTCCGTTTCTGTTTGTTATTTTTTTATTGTACTCGATTTAAGTATTGCTGAAATTTTCGACTTAACCATTATAAGATTGGTTATTTATCCTGATTTTCGGCAAGTATGTTTGGATGAGGGTGGTACCCCATGGCTTACTCTTCCCCCAGTTGTGAATAATTACAGTTTCATAACTGTCAGGTTACAAATATCACTGTACAAGTCAATATAGACACAGTGGTTTTTAAAGAAACGTCTTACATTGCTGCGCTATAGCACGGGATTCGAGCTCGGGTTGCAGCTAGTGAGTTGTATCCATTTACTCCATGACAAGACCGACAAACGCACATGAGATAGCACGGCATGAGTACGGAGTCTTACGCGCTGCTAATGAGGCTTATAGTTAGGTGTATGAAACAAGCAAACTTTGGTAAGTTCAATGCATATGGGTTGTCTTGGACTGTGGAGTTGAATGGCGAATTTAGTAGTGGTTATTCTCGATATTGTTGAAAGTATATATATATATATATATATCTTTTTATATATATTGTTTATAATATATATATATATATATATATATATATATATATATATATATATATATATATATATATATATATATATATATATATATTCATATATATATATATATATATATATATATATTCATTTGTATATATATATATATATATATATATATATATATATATACTGGATATGTGTGCAAGAATATTAAGTTGAATTGAAAAAATCACAGTGTTTTTATAAAAAGCTAAGGAGTCGCAAAATCTTTTCAAGTGCAGTAGAAAGCCATAATTATCATTATCTGCGTAAATCACAAATCTCACTATTTTCTGTTCGTTTAAAGCTAATGGCCTTTCCCGATTGCTGCCTCTTTTAGAGCCGGTCATAAATTTCACATTGAAATTGTTTCACCTAAAAATAAAAAATAAAAATCCATTGCTGTTTTTCGCCACGGCACAGATGATCACTCGGAATGTTAATAACAAGTTAATATCATGATGGATCTTCTTCTCGTTAAGGTTAACCCTAAGTGGTAGAATCAGAATCCTCCGATTACACCCGCGGAAAATTTGGGGGTCTGAATTATCATACCTCAGACCCTGAAGTTGCGCGAAACGAATTCCTTCGGTCTTCCCTTTTCACCAAGAGGTTTTTGTTTCATCGTTTCATTCTTACTTACAGTTTTGACTGTGTGTCCTCCTTTATCGTCACCTTACCGAAATGTGTAATGCACGAGGTTCATCTCGTAAATAATTACATATTTTGCAGTCTAACAGAGTAAAATCCTGTTGTTGTTTGTACCGTAAAATCAACCTTTTATTCTGAGTATTATTTTCTCAGCGATTTAATGAGCGCCTCATTAACACTGCGGTTATCGCTATGAAGATGGAAGAGACAAACAACGCCGAGAGAGAGAATCATAATAGCTTCACATTTCACGGGAATTCATGGGAAAGACAATACTGACAGAGAGAGAGAGAGAGAGAGAGAGAGAGAGAGAGAGAGAGAGAGAGAGAGAGAGATAATGGCCCAAACGTCGCAATTGTGATTTGTTCCTCCAGCCGAAAAAATGAGGCAAAAAATGATCTTCCAAAAAGTGACACTAATAAACGCATGGGTTGCAATGACTTGTATGCACCATAAAATTGTTCATTTTATCCTTTTGCAACGAAGCGTCGTCTCGCAACACCAAATGACTCAGACGGGTTGCAACTCTCCACTTTTATATTCAAGAATGGCGCTGAAGGGGCGGGCCATGACGAAGGGGTAAATGCCGGCAAGCCCCCAACGCGAGGGCGGCATCCCGACGCCCATGCAGTCAAAATTTCAAAATGGGAAAGTCTGACAAGGCCTTTAGCAGAGCGCGTTTATTTATATCATCGTTTTTGCCTGAAAAGAAGTCGCACTTCTTTCAGCCAGGCTTAATTGAGGGTAGATTAATATATGCAAGAGCTGAAGTTTCAGCCTCTTTGTTTACTGGGTTGGGGATGAATGGTCGGGGTTGGCGGGTAGGGGATGGATGTTTCAGCCATTGAAATGTTGTCGTAAAAATGCCAGAGGGGCTGAAGTTGGAATACAGGACGGCAAAAATCTCGACGCCCTATCCATCCTCCCGAGGAGGATGTCCCCACGCCCATTGCCGAATACAGGAAACAGAGAAGCAACTCTGGGTGGAAACGAACACGAGTAATTGTTGGTTTCTTTTGTTTTGTTGACGTGTTGGAGGTGTTTTTGAGTGAAGAAGTAGGAGTTGGAAGGGGGGGAAAGGGGCAAGGAAGGGGTAGCTAATGCCGGGTGGGATATGAAGCGAAGGGGGAGGGCAATATTTCGTTGAGTAAGGAGGTGGGACACTGGGTGCGGAGAAGGGGGTTGCAGCATCCAAGTGGGGCAGAAGTTGGGGGTGGGAAGAGGAGAAGAAGAGACGGCGTGCTCTGGCCGGAGCTTTCCAAGATACTATTATAATATAAAATGATAATAGTGATATGACGCTTAAGAAAGAATTCACGTTGCATGACTAAGGTGGCTCCGGCATGTCTCTGCCGTGCCGGCAGAGGAGGAATTTGGGGCTTCGTGTTCCTCAAAATTCCTCATAATGTGAGACGCAAAAGTCATGGTTTTTCGAAAGTGGACATTTTTATTTTCTAGTGAATGTTATTTGTGGATATTTAGAAGACTTGTAAAGAGTTGTTTCAGAATTCAGTGTAAGTTCTGCATATCATTTTAATAAGCTTTATTTAAATATGATATTAATTTTCATTCATTTTTCCAACGGTTTTGTAAGCTTTTGTTTGATATGAATGTAGTTGCTTTGAATACTTCTCGATTCCTTTGTTAATTTTCACAATTGTTTCTACGGTGTCAACGCGTCTGGATAATGCAATGGACGTATTAAACAGTGATATTTTAAATACGAATCAAAGTTATGGTTTCCAAACAACCGATAAGGAAATAAGAGTTATTGTTGCTTAGTTTACAGGTACCTTTGCCTAAATAGGAATTTGTACATGAGTATAAATCTTTTAAAATGTAATATTAGTTATTACCACAGCAATACAAGCCTGTATGTGGTGCAACATAGAGTTGCAATTAAAACCTTGAATCTTCAAATGAACATGTTGATTCCAAGTGCAGAATGTAAGTCATTCAAATTAAGACGTCGAACTCTGACAACAAGTTTTGAGCTCCAAAATGCCTGCGAGAGAGAGAGAGAGAGAGAGAGAGAGAGAGAGAGAGAGAGAGAGAGAGAGAGAGAGAGAGAGAGAGAGAGAGAGAGAGCAGAATAATACCTTTACAAAAATGAATTTCAAGGCTGAACCTGGTTTTGTTGCTTTTTTCACTTTATCGCTGGCTGTCTATCGATAACTTATCTGGCTGTCAGTTCCGTTAACAGCCTTGCACCCACAAGCATGACTGGAACTACATGGAAGCAAGAAGAGAGAGACAGACAGACAGACAAAGATTTGAAGAAACATCAAATGAAAAAACTTGCTCATATTGATTTTCACACTATGCCAACATTGCAGTGTAGCAGAATAATCGAATTTTATTCTTTTTATATGTTATTTTCCACACAATTGTGAACTATATTGATTCGTTTCTAAATTCCAAAATTTCTTTTATTGCAGTGCAATACTTAGAAATCTTAAAACTATTGTAAAATTTTGTGATTAAAACTCATTACAGTAATGGGCAATATATGCCAGCTGTTGTATAGTATGTGAATTACATATAAAACATATTCGCGCTCAAAATGTTTTAATGTTCATATTTTGTATTTGCTTATGCATTATGTAAAAAGATATGTTTCAGTATGAGGCTTGTGTAGTATTGTTAGCATTATCCAAAGCAGTCTTTTGCAGTGTAAAGTATTTCATGTTTATATTTGAGTGAAAAACAACACTGCGTATGGATATTCTCCTGCATAAACAAAAAGAGCACAAGGCTCACATTCCCAATGTCTTTGGTTAGATCCCAGCATAGCTGTGAGCAGATACTAGTATCAGCAAAGGTCACAGAAGTGGGGTATAGGAACCACATCCCCCAAAAATTGCTGAGAACCGGAAGACTACCCTTTTCAGGACCACCCTTTGTAAAATCGAAAAAGGCTCATGGTAATAGATATTGGATAGAAGAGCTGTTTTCAGAAGTGGCTACCTGTTTGACTTTCGTTAACTATTTTGCCGGTAGGAACATCTTTCCTAGCGGGGAAGTTAAGCATCGTTGAATCTGATTGCTGCTTTGATTAATCATCACCAAGAATCATCGGGCACATGAGTCCATTAAAAGTATGTTCTTAAATATAAAATATAAAATGAAGAAGAGAAAGAAGTTAGATATTTTGACGGATCTATATCAGAATGTACAAAAACGTGTCACATGCACATGCTATAGAAAGTAGAAAAAGAAATACTGAAGGCATGATGTAAAGGCAGATAGACCTGGACTCCTTTAGGAGATCTCGACCATTCCCATTACATGCATCTACCACATTTTGGAGGCCTGTATCTTGGTAAATGAGGAAGAGTATTACAGTAGAAGTGGGGACAAAGGTGCATGTAACTAATTATAAATTGAGAAATTAAGCAACAGATGCAAAATTTCAGCTGTTTTGGATGATAAATAGAACCCGGACTCTCCTAACTCTTAGGAATAAATGTTTGTGTGAGTGCGCTCTTCAAGGTTTTACCGATAAGCAACCGATATAAGGACAAGCTAGGTAGACAAAGAATAGTTTACTTACCAAGATGTGGAATGTTACGATATGATATGGTATGACCCTGATCCGGAATATTGCGTGCATGTAACGGGAACAGAACGCCCTAGTAATGCTCCCTTACTTTACAAGTTAAAGAATAGGGAAGGAAATTTACGAAGGTAAGGAACAGCGTAAAAAAAATGACAAGATAAAAAATGTTCCTTGTCTAAAAGGATAAAAAAAAAATAAAAGTGCATGTTTCATCAAAATTCCACCTCTCGTCATTCCCCTGTCTTCTATGGGCAGAAATGGTTTTTCTTTTGCTTCTAACGCACGGTGCAACAATATCCGGGTGGTATAACGGATTTTTCTTTAATTCTTTGATCTCCTGGAGGTGTATGGTACCTGACTGGTATAGTAAATCGATTCACAATACTCGTTAAGAGAGAGAGAGAGAGAGAGAGAGAGAGAGAGAGAGAGAGAGAGAGAGAGATATTTTTTGTCTTTTGCCACCTCTCGTGATATTTCTCGTGAATCTTAAATTTTTTTTCCGAAGCTGCCAACGATAGTTCATGTTCCTTTGTAGCCATATATATATATATATATATATATATATATATATATATATATATATATATATATATATATATATATATATATATATATAATATATATATATATATTGTATATATATTATATATATACAGTATATATATAGATATATATATATGTGTGTGTGTACGTATGTATGTACACACACACACACACATATATATATATATATATATATATATATATATATATATATATATATATATATATATATATAAATATATATATTGTAAATTCATCTCTTCTTTTCTTAATTCTCTAGCAGTGTTGGGAGAAAAACTGAGAAGAAAGACTATAACAAGAAGGAAAGTTTTAAATAAAAGAGTGTTAAAAACTCCAGATAATTAGGTTGAATAAGCAAACGTAGGCTTTTGTATCTTGCAGACCATCAGTGGTTATTCAGAAAGAAAATTTTACGTTTCCTTAATGAATTAACGAAAACTTATTAAGTCAGTATTGGGAGGAATAAAATCTGTTAAAATGAGAAAGCAGAAAATCGGCCATGTGCTGACCTTGGCACTAAAAATCAAATTTTGGAACTTGGGAAACCACTGCAAATCTACGCATATACACTATATATATATATATATATATATATATATATATATATATATATATATATATATATATATATATATATATATATATATATATATATATATGTATATATATACACTCACATCCATACATATATACATACATACATACATACATACATACAGATATATATATATGTGTGTGTGTGTGTGTGTGTGTGTACGTCCGCAAATTAGTTAGAAAATGGCGATGTTGATAGGACTGATTAGTTTTCTAATGTTTGCAGTGGTTTGCCTAGTTCCAAATTTCGATTTATAGTGCCAAGGTCAGCAGATGGCCGATTTTCTGCTTTCTTATTTTAATAGATTTTATTCCTCCTTATACTGACTTAAATGATAAGTTTTCGTTAAACTACTGAGTTAAGAAATCTTAAAATTTTCTTTTTGAATAACCATAGATGGTCTGCAAGACACAAGACCCTACGTTTGCTTATTCAACCTAGTTATCTTAATTTTTTCACACTTCCTTTATTTAGTACTACCATAGTATTTTTTCTCAGTTGTTTTCCCCAACATTGCTAAAGAATTGAGAAAACAAGAGATGAATTTACAAAACCGTACCTGGGAGTATTTTAGACATCTCTTATTCTTACAGTTCTTTAGCACTGTTGTTTACAACACGCCGAATGAACGGTAAGATAAAAAAAAATTATACGAAAATGCACTTTATTACAATAATTCAACGATAAATGAAAACTGAAGGAAATGTTTGCTTAGATAGTGGATTAAAACAGCCAAATCATAATTTTAATTCTCATGAATGATGGAATATAAATTATTCAAATTAACAGGGAAAAATGACACAGCACATTGATTGTATGGCTAAGCAATTTTAGTTCATTAAGACGGATTATAAAATTTTTGCCATTAAACTGCCTAATCATACATTCTTGCGAAGAGATTCCAAGCAAAATGACACTGAACAGTGACTAAATTTGATGTAATTCGCAATCAAAATTCATGAAGCAAACGTTAAGACAACCAGGCATAACGTTAAGACTGCAGTAATAGAAATCTTGAGACATCTTGCATTGTAGCAAGTGTTTATTATTTAAAAACTAATTTTCGGAATTAGGGCTCTCGTTTCATTTTTCTTTCATTCGGTATTTTTAGTGGTTATTCCTTAGTCTTCAACAATTTTCTATGTGCGAGTGTCTGACTTGCTTAGGTACCGTAATACTGCTTATTTCTTATCAATTATAACTGAGAGTAAGAACACAGTAATACTGAGAGTAAGAACGGAGTCATACTGAGAGTAAGAACGCAGCCATACTGAGAGTAAGAACGCAGTAATACTGAGAGTAAGAACACAATAATACTGAGAGTAAGAACGCAGTAATACTGAGAGTAAGAACACAGTAACTGTTCATTTTAATGGAGACTTTGTGTGAGTACTTACACAATTTTTGAATTGTATTTTAATTCTCTTATATTTCAGTATACAATTGTGCCAAGTATTGTATTGATTTTGCTTTTAAAATATTTCAGTATACACTTGTGCCGAGTATTGTACTGATTTTGCTTTTAATTTTTGTATTTACCTTCTAGTTGTTTGCTCACCAGTTTGTTAGATTATTCGCTCAATCTAAATTCACTAATGAGTCCTCATTCACATTACACGTACCCAAAAATACGTGTCTGTTGCTACCGAGGGATTTACAAATGCTAGCGTGCTCACTGGGCAAGGACTGAATTTTGACTGATAAGAAATAGGGTTCAGCATAAATCTTAGAAATATCAAGCAGCAAGATTTCCGAAAGAGGCAATGACATTTTTATAATGAGGTACCCTTTGGCCTAAGCAAGGAACCTGTACTAACAGAAAAAAAAAACAATATTTACTTAACTAGGCATGTTGCAGGGTCTGTTTCCCAGGATGTCAGTTCAAAGGTGCTCCCGTTGGAGGCTGTGTGGTTGAACCTTAGGTTTCCGCTCATCACTGGCTCAGTTGAGTATTTCCTTCCTAGGACGCAAATAATTAGTTATCTAATTAGATAAATAATTAGTATCCTCAGGCACGTCATCTGGCGTCTGAAAGTAAACTTCTGTGGACTCGAACTGCTCTTCTAAGTTAGGTTTTCAGCAAGCAAGGGAACATCTTCAGGATGAACTTTTTATATTTATAAGAGGAAAGCCATAGATCCTCCCTCTCATGTTCGGATGTGTTTTGAGTATTAATGCAAGGCCCCAGGGATGGACTAAGTGCTCTCTGTTTATCACTGTTCAGCCCAGGTCAGGCAGGACTTTGCTTTCAAAATAGCTGAAGTCGTAAAACCTGCATTTATGTTCTTGTTTTTAAAGAGAATCTGTTGTCGACTCCGTTTAACTGTTGTTGCCGAGTCCATTTGCCTGAGATCATTTTGGCATTCATCTGTAATACACTGGACTCAGACATACAGAGGAGAGATATGTGTTGGCCACAATTTTAACGATGGCACAGGTATTTGATATGATATGTTTAGTTTTTTTTTTTTTCTTTTTTTTTTTTAGTTGGGGAGTTCTTTTCCTAGAATATTTTGGGGGACAGCGATGAAAATCTTGGCCACTGAGATCATCAAACATCTTGATGAAGTGAAAGATCGGGGAAAAACGTCTCCTTGTTCGCCTTCCTTCGAGTTTAGGTTTTTTCTGTTTCTTTAACATTCCAGCGCATTTCTATGAATGTTCAGCAATGCAGCTCCCGATCGATAACCATAATCCAGAATTTTGTTGATGTTTTCAGAAACGAGAGCGTTTGATCTGTTGTGACTTTGTAGGGTCGTTGTCTTTGGACAGTTAATGAACTCTGCAAGCGATCGGAGGGTATTGGCTCCAAGGGCAATCTGGTATTGGCAATCTGTGGGGATGATTTTAGATTTGCTAATAAGGGCATACGTTTAATTTAAAACAAAACAAAGAATTTGGTTATAGTTTTGGTTTTTGTGAAAATAACATATTATTTTGAAACGTCTAGGACTCAGAAACAGTGTAAATATTCGAAAAAAAATAGCGTGAGCATGACAGGAATGAAAAGCAAAGCGAGGTCATTTCTTGGAAAAATTAACGTTGAGAGGAATTCGGCACACAAACTGACTTTGTTTATGTGGCATGTTTTGAAAGCATTCGAAATTTTCTTGAACATGTTCTATGCCATCTTAGACTCGAAGGTGTAACAATGCACCCTATTAGCTGGAAATTCTCTTAGTAAATTCATTGTTAAATGTTCTTCTTGCAAAAAAATAACGTACAATAGCTATATGAATGTCTTGCGTT
Source organism: Macrobrachium rosenbergii (assembly GCF_040412425.1). NCBI lineage: Eukaryota > Metazoa > Arthropoda > Malacostraca > Decapoda > Palaemonidae > Macrobrachium > Macrobrachium rosenbergii. Next base: position 13,148,082 of record NC_089743.1, on the reverse strand, counting down.
TCAAGCATTTATAGATTTACCAATCCTAGTTCACAGGCATTCGTCCTAACCGGGGGATATTTTTTTGTGCAGATGATGAAAGGCTGTTTGACCTCTCACTGGCTGTTGTACAATTTGGTATGTATGTATGACTTGTCTAGCGAAAGGACACGGATCGCATGAAGTCATATAGGGAACTTGTAAGCCAGAGGCATTAGGAATTCAGTAATACTGGTACACACACACATACACACATATATATATATATATATATATATATATATATATATATATATATATATATATATATATATATATTTATTTATTTATCTTAGTGTGTATGGATGTACGTATATACAAAAACAAAAAGAAAATATATATTAATGTCACGAGTATTAAATTCATAAATTAATGAACACCATGGTGTATTTTTTTAATTGTGTCGTGAATACGTGATTGCTGGAAACGTTTTGAAAAGTTCCATTTATTACATTAAGCAGTGTGAAATATATATATATATATATATATATATATATATATATATATATATATATATATATATATATATATATATATATATATATATATATATATATATATAGTAATAATATCCGATATTGTAGCTTGTGAAATCTCTTTTTCGAAATATCATGTAAGAATGTGACTCTCTCTCTCTCTCTCTCTCTCTCTCTCTCTCTCTCTCTCTCTCTCTCTCTCTCTCTCTCTCTTTATTCTTCGTTCCTCTACTGCCTGTTAGTCTTTTTTTTCGTGTTGCAGGAGTGCATAACGACACTGTATCTGAACCATCTTCCTGCACTGCGTCGTTGAGCAAATAACAAGACACGCCTGAATAGTCAGAGGGCGAAGAATTTGAAGCATTTAATTTGTAATCGCAATTTCTTGCTATCTGGTAAGGATAAGAAAGTATTTATTCTGGTTTCCTCCTCTTCTCCCTCCTTTCCCCACCTCTTCCCCTCCACTTACTTTCAACCTTTTCCCTTCCCTCAAAGCTTTATCTTATAATGTTTTCATTACTGGACATCCTATCTTATAAGGGCTAATGCGCGGTGTTGCTCCAAAGTGGTAATTCGCCGTAATTATGTTCAGGAAAACGTTGTTTGTTTTGGTGTGTTCTTTCCACAGAATTTTATTGAGGAAATATTTCGACGGCTTTTTCTGCTCATTTTTATCGGCATTTTGAGGTATAGGAGATTGCCAAGACTCGGATTGGATTGAGCATTATCATATAATAAAATGTACTGCTTTTTAGCTGAAATATGCTCTCTCTCTCTTTCTCTCTCTCTCTCTCCTACTGAGAAATGTGTGCGTGTGCACATGGACGCATGCACACACACACACACACACACACACACACACACACACACACATATATATATATATATATATATATATATATATATATATATATATATAATATTATTTTTTAACATGACCTAGGTGCTTTTTTTAAGCTGAAAAGTATTTTATCACGCAAAATGTGAAATATTCAATTGAAGTATTATTAGTAATCTTTTAAATAACTTTCTAAATTGCCGAATATAAATATTTCCGTAAATAAACTTCTTTCAACCTTCTTTAGATATTCTATTACTTCTATTAGCTCGCTATTGACTTAAAATATTTTCCTTTCACAAGAGTCTCACGAAGATGGTTTTTCCACATCTTATCCAAATTGATCCCCTAGAGGCTAACCCAAGCCTTTTGTCATTCTCAAGGTTTCTTACATTATGCCGTTTATTCCATTGTCATTCTTCATGCGTGGTTATCATTCCTATTTTCAACTCGGAGTTTTTCCTTCTCCATTCTTACACTGGCCAGTCTCTTCTCTTCCTGTTCATGATTTTCTTTTCTTTCTTTTTTTTCTCCCGATTCAATCTGTTTCTTCCTCCGTTTGATCCCCTTTGCAAACATGACCTTCCAGAAGGTTCTTTCTTGTGGTAAGGTTCAGTCTCTCGTGCGTATTATAACCCTCCGGAATGAAAAGATTTCTCTCAATGACTGGATTGCTCGTCGTCCTCCTGTTCTCATGTCATAGTTGGACACGTTGGAGAGGGATTTGCTTCACCTCTCTCTCTCTCTCTCTCTCTCTCTCTCTCTCTCTCTCTCTCTCTCTCTCTCTCTCTCTCTCTCTCCTTTGCTTCCCGTCCATCTGCAAACCGAATTCCACTTACATTCGTCTGCAGAGTTATATGCATTCATTTTTCCTTCAGATATGTGTATTATTGCTCATAAAATTTAGTTTTTATGTGGTTATTTCATGCGCACAAATACACAGCGAACCTCACACGCATATATACGTGTGTGTGTAGTTCCGTATTCATGAATCAAAGAGTTTTATCATTACATTCTTGATAGAGAAGTAAATATTCAATGAGATTTTAGAGGGAAATAAAGTCATACGACGATTATTCCTCGAGAACCACACAAAGCAGGATTCCATAGTACCCTTCATTTCCGAAATATAATACGCAGCAGAACGACTTCCCCCTAAGATGAAGTTTTGTCATTAGCTAAAGCGATAATTCATTGCGCAAACATTTCTCCCCATTCTCCCTACGTACCTCAAAGGTGCATAATTGAATTAGCATCGGGTTTCGCAACAATGTTTATAAATCTACAATGCAGACGCATGGAAAATAAACTCGTGCATTTTCGTCGCATTTTTAAAAGGGACGATGATAACGATAATAATTTTTTTGGAGAGGAAAGATATTTCCCGAAGACAAAATTTCCGCCAAATTAAATCCCATTTCATACGCGTCGGATGAATCGTCACGGTTCGCAGGGGACGAATTTGCCATCACTTTCTATGATGTTTTCGCCTTTTTGCGTTTCTGCACGGCGCCTTTTGCACAGATCAACCTATCACCTGGAAAGAGAAGAGAGAGAGAGAGAGAGAGAATTTACGCCTTTTTTGTGACTTGAGAATAATAAATTTATTACAATGTAGATAAGAATAGAGTAGAAAGACACTGAGAAATTCCAGATTTCCCTAGCAAAAATTGTTTAACGAAGATTTGAAATAGTAGTGTTGATTCTTGTACATGTTCTGTTCTTGTTCATGTTCTGTCATGGTTTCTCTGTTGTTTTTGTTTTCTCCACCCTCACAATTTTCCTCTTTCCTTCACAGATAATGCCAGTACCCACTCCTTGTGACCTGACGCTTCGAAGGTGAATGGTAAGTAAGACTTACGTACTTATTACAAATTTATGTTAGTGACCGTCATTTTGTACCCTTTGGTATGCGGGTAAAATTTAAGCAGCGTTTTCGCAGTGTCATATTTTCGGGGTCGAAAAGATATCATTATTCCCTTAAGGGAAGGTCAGAAATTTGTCTGCAGACCCTAACACATTCAAGTTTACCATGGTAATGAAAGTATACCTAGGGTATATTGCTGTTGTAGGATTGTTATGCCTTGAGAAATTTATGTCCATGATCAAAACGCATTATACAACGTCAGTGCTTAATAATGGTCTTTGCTGTTACATAAAAACCCGCACTGGTTCCATTTAAAAGAGTGAACAAATAAAGTTATATGAAAAATTACGAATAAGAAACTAGTTCAGCTAATGACATGTCGGAGACTGAGTCTAAATCTCCTCAATTATAAATGTAGTAAGGTTCCTTAATTGTCATAAGGGAGAATCGGCATTATTCGAAAATTAGGGTAGGCTGAGACTGTGTTCGAGAGTTTGCTTTAGCTTGTTATACTATATTTGCTTTACCCTTTATAACGTTCACCTTTTAAGGTAACGTTTTATGTAATATATGCTGTAGCCAACGATAGTGCTCTCGAATCCTTACGAACGTTTTGCCATCCTTACACTGTACCAAGAATTCTTATTTCACTACGTGGATTGGATAGAATGACTGGAGGAAGAATGTCTGCAGCTCAGTTGCTGCAGAGAGCCAGAAATAGAGAGGAGTGGCGAGCCATGATTGCGGACGTCCATGGGATATGGCACCTGGATGATGATGATGATGATGATTCCTCGCTGCTTGTGTTAACAAGCCTTATGCGCCAAACCTTGTTTTGACCTTTCACTGCAAACACATATCGTTCATTTGCCAGAAGAGAGACATAACTCAAAAATTGCTATTTTTCAGGATAAGCAATTTAAAGTTTAAAACTCTCTGTACTCTCTATACTGTAATAGTGACATGTCATGGTCTCTAGCAGTTAGTATTGCAAATACAAATAAGACATTTTTACCACAATATGGAACAAAGAACGAACTACCTGCTGGTATCAATAACTCAAAAAACACATTTTTTTTAGTTGTGTCACTCTTCTGGCAACTGAGCGATAAGTAGGAAGCTTCCCTAACATATTCTGATGAAACTGGTAACAAGGAATGCACCCACACTGATGCATGCGCATGCGCACACACGTAGAAAGCAAGACGAAATCATGCGTAAGAATTTAACTTAAATTCTAAATTCCTAATGTTGCTTTTTCCCTTAATAGAATAACTATTCTGAGGGCCAGGAAGAGAGAAGTTCTATTTTAGGTAGAAAGTCCATTTTGTCTCTAGCTCGCTCTTTCAGTCGCCCAGACCTGCGTGAGATATCAAAAAAGGCTCAGCCTACGTGTAATGTTGTCTATTTCTTCAAAATTATACAATACTGTTTGCGGTTGTCTTTTGATGATAATATCTGTACAATATCAGGAGTGCAATAGTGTTTGTATACTCCAACCTGTCATGAGTTCAGGTTCTTCTGTCAGAAGTATTGCACATTTTTGTTCCGGGCGATACTATGCTCTCAAACCGTTTCTTTTCTAGTTGAGTTTAGTTCTGAAGATGCGAGATCTGTTCAAATCACGCTTTTTATTTTCGCCGGGTTTTGTATTCTCATTTGCGTTTGCTTGCCCCTCAAGTTCGCCTATCTCTGATTTGGAAATTAGACGGCCGATAAGTGTTTTTCAATAACTCATTCTTTGTATATTTGTTACCCATACGCGCTCGTGCACACACACACAAACGCGAGTAGACCTTTATGGGATTTTTTATCTTAGGTTACACCTAAATAACACTCGAAATATTCCTTGCACATAGTGGTGCCCCTTCAGGCCTTATGTATTTTGCCACGCGTACGCCGAGCGCAGACGTTTACACCTACACACACGCGCACATCTGTGCGTGTGTGTACATATATATATATATATATATATATATATATATATATATATATATATATATATATATATATATATATATATATATATATATGTGCCAAAATGTGTGTGTGTGTGTGTGTGTGTGTGATAAAAAAATTTTATTGCACCAAGATTATATAGCTACAAGACATTGAAGCTCCAAAATTTAATCCAATTCACGGTATCTTTGGGAATATCCCCGATGGGAATTATCATATAAGGGGAATTTATAATGATAAATGGATCGGTACTGTGTGTGTGTCTCGATCCCTTGAAATTTTATTGCTAGCGTACAATTGGATATTTAACGACATTTGAATATCCCCGAGAATTTCATGAATTTTTGATAAATGGATCGGTACTATATATATATATATATATATATATATATATATATATTTATATATATTTATATATATATATATATATATATATATATATATATATATATATATATATATATATATATATATATATATATATATGTATATTATATATATATGTATATATATACATATATATATCACCATATGATTTTGTCCTTTAGTAGGGATGCCCTTGGAGGTTGATGCCTTTACCGTTATTTTTAAGTGTTGTTAATTGCTTACCCCCACGCCGTGCCATACTGGTGTTCTCTGGGATTTTGCGCCAACAGCGTCTGGCTTTTTATTTTTTTGTGGTTACTCGTCCAGGTGCTAACCAGTCCTAGGTCGCTTAGTGAATTGATCAAATGACTGATATAATATAAATATATATATATATATGATATAATATGAATATATATATATATATATATATATATATATATATATATATATATATATATATATATATATATATATATATATATATATATATATATATATGTATGTGTTTGTGTGTGTGTGTGTGTGTGTGTGTATGTCTGTGTCTGTGTGGAATTGTTTGGTGCAAAAAGACAGATATACCCGCAATCCCTATACAAAATTCACGAACATTATCTAGTTGATACAAGAGCACAGTTCTCTTTTTATCTGCCTACCATGCTTGCATGGGCATGACGTCATTCGTAAAGGGTTACAAGTGAAACACAAGAGAGAAATTAGCGAAACTGTGCGGCTGGTCCACGCAGCACAACATTTGCATATTTGACCTCTGATGACCTCTGCGATTGCACCGAGGAAGGGTCACTATTACCTCTATTTATTGATTTTGTTCACCCTTTTTAATTCCAGTCGAATTTTTGACCTCTGACCGCTGTAAATGGCATCATTAGGTGGGTGTAAAGAAAGAATATGTCATTTCTGACTGGAAAATGATAATGATATTTGAAAAGGGTGAATGCGCACCGGCCTCGATGGATCGTCAATTAGTCTTTGTGCTGGGTTTGGAGTCCTGCTTTTTCAAAGTATTTTCCTCTCTCTCTCTCTCTCTCTCTCTCTCTCTCTCTCTCTCTCTCTCTCTCTCTCTCTCTCAAATTGAACAGTTTCTAACTCATTTTATAACTCATTTTTCCGTTTCTCGTAAGCTGCGCCCTCTCTTGTATTCTTTTCTAGCAGAAAAATATAAGCTGTTGACATTGTTCCTTATGCTTGGAGGAAAACAGGTCTATGCTTGTTCGTTAAAGAATTGCATTTCAGAACAAAGTCCGAGGAATTTAGACAAAAGATTTTATCTGTTGTTCCACCTACTTTTTCATTTGAGCTCTTAAAAGTTTCTAATTTTCCTAAATTGCAAAATGATAGTAAGTTTTCTTTACTCATCGGTTTCAGTTTCCTGTAAAAGAAAACTATTGAGAGGGCTATTTATCTGTCCGTCAGCACTTTTTCTGTCCACCCTCAGATCTTAAAAACTGAGGCGAGAGGGTTGCAAATTGGCATGTTGATCATCCACCCTCCAATCATGAAACTTACCAAATTGCAGCCCTCTAGCCTCACTAGTTTTCATTTTATTTAAGGTTAAAGTTAACCATGATCGTGCGTCTGGCAACGCTATAGGATAGGCCACCACCGGGCCGGGGTTGAAAATTTCATGGGCCTCGGTTCATACAGCTTTATACGCTATACAGAAAACTCGATTGCGCCAAAGAAACTTCGGCGCATTTTTTACTTGTTTTTATTGTTTGTAATTTTTTAACACTCTTCAGAATGTTTTTCTTTTATTCGCCTGGTTTTTCTTTATAATTTTCACATTCGTGTTTTTGTCATTTGTATTTACTACAATTGTGTTTTGTTTTAAATTATCATAATTGTGTTTTGTTGTTTTAAATTATCACAATTGTGTTTTGTTGTTTGCAATTCTCACAGTTTAGAAGGAAAGATTTCTCTTTCGAGATTATTTCCGTTACTTTTACTCTTTTCAAGGACTTAATCTGACACATGCTCATATTCAGTGTTTTTTAATGTGTATTTTTTTCTGCAGTGTAAATAAAAAATTTCCATGTACTTATTATTCTTGTTATTATTATTTTTTCATATTTATATTATTATTTATTATTAAAATATAGTACCAATACACTTCCGAATGTATGGATAAAGATCAACAGTTACAGATAACAGTGTATAACTAAGTAGTACACGAGCTTGAAACTTGTTACAGGGCGCTTTTTAAAAATATGCATGCTAATTATATATATTCTGGAAGTGCATTCCTTCGCGTCTGTACATTATTATTATTCATAAAAATGTTATGATCGCATGAGTCACTAAAATGATGAAAAAATCCACAGTGATGTAACTGTAAGTATATTTCTAAAATATACAACGAAACCTTTAGGAAACCTGCTCGATTCTCCATTGATTCTCGAAAACTCTCGTTGTATATATATTTTCAATATATATTTACACTCGCATTAGTGTAGATTTTTTCACACCCTCATTATTATTATTTTTCTCGTCTATCACAGTCATCCTATTCGACTGGGTGGTTTTTATAGTGTGGGGTTCCTGGTTGCATCCTGCCTCCTTAGGAGTCATTCACTTTTCTCAATATGTGCGCTGTTTCTAGTAGCACACTCTTCTGCATGAGTCCTGGAGCTACTTCGGCATCTAGTTTTCCCAGATTCCTTTTCAGGGATCTCTGGATCGTGCCTAGTGTTTCTATGATTATGGGTACAATTTCCACTGGCATATTCCATATCCTTCTTATTTCGATTTTCAGGTCTTGATACTTATCAATTTTCTCTCTTTCTTTCTCATCTACTCAGGTGTCCCATGGTATTTCCACATCAGTGAGTGATACTTTCTTCTTGATTTTGTCAAAGTCACGTCTGGTCTGTTGGCACGTATCACCCTATCTGTCCTGATACCATAGTCCCATAGGATCTTTGCCTGATCGTTTTCTATCACCCCCTCAGGTTGGTGTTCGTACCACTTATTACTGCAAGCTAGCTGGTGTTTCTCTTTGTATTGGTTCTGTGCCTGCGCCGGACATTCGCTTTCTATGTGGTTTATGGTCTCGTCTTTCATATTGCACTTCCTGCATATGGGTGAGATGTTATTCCATCGATTGCTCTTTGAACATATCTGGTTCTTAGGGCCTGATCCCATGCCGCTGTTAGCATTCCTTCTGTTTCCTTCTTGAGTTCCCCCTCTGTAGCCATTGCCATATTTCATCGCTGGCCAGTTCTTTAGTCTGTCTCATGTACTGTCCATGCATTGGTTTGTTGTGCCATTCCTCTGTTCCATTTTTCATCCTCCTGTCTCTGTATATTTCTGGGTCTTTGTCTACTTTTGTCAATCCTTCTTCCCATGCACTTCTTAGCCACTCGTCTTCACTGGTTTTCAGACATTGTCCCAGTGCTTTGCTCTCAGTGTTGACAAAGTCCTCTATACTTAGTAGCCTCTCCCCCCTTCCTTTCGTGTTATGTATAGTCTGTCTATATTTGCTCTTGGGTATAGTACTTTGTGTATTGTCATGTGTGTCTTAGTTTTCTGGTCTATGCTGCAGAGTTCAGCCTTCATCCACCCCACTACTCCTGCACTGTATCTGATTACTGGTACTGCCCATGTGTTTATGGCTTTCGTCATGTTTCCAGTGTTGAATTTCGACTATTATTCCCAGGTATTTATATCCTGTCTCATCTATGTGTTTCATGCTATTCTCATCTGGTAACTTTATCCGTTCAGTCGTTGTTACTTTGCCTTTTTGTATGTTGACCAAGGTGCATTTTTTATTCCAAACTCCATCCTCATGTCCCCAGATGCAGTCCTTACAGTCTGGATTAGGGTATCTATTTCCTTGATGCTCTTACCATACAGCTTGATGTCGTCCATGAACATCAGATAGTTAATTCTGTTGCCTCCTTTCTTGAGTTGGTACTTTTGTCATGGGAATCATGGCTACTACAAAGAGTAGTGGGGAGAGTGAGTTGCCTTGAAAGATCCCTCTCCCGATGTTAACCTCTGCTAGTCTTATTCCAGAGCTTGTAAGTGCTGTGTTCCAGCTGCGCATTGTATTTTTTAGGAAGCTGATGGTGTTTTCCTCTGCCCTATATATTTTTAGACATTCTATTAGCCACATGTGCGGTATAATGTCAAAGGCTTTCTTGTAGTCAATCCATGCCATGCTTAGGTTGTTCATTACCATTTTTTCTATCAGGAGCTGGTCTTTTGTGCCCCTACAATTCCTCCTGCAGCCTTTCTGTTGGTGGGGGATAGTGATTGTATCCTCTAGGTTAGTAACTTCCACATTATTGGTAGGCAGGTGATAGGCCTGTAGTTACAGGCTATATTTCCCTTGTTCTTGTCTTTCTGTACCAAGGATGTTCTCCCTATGGTCATCCTTTAGGGTGCATGGTGGTTTGTAATACAATGTTGGAGTTGTTCTGCTATTCATGGGTGTAGGGCCTTGAAGTTTTTGAGCCAGTATCCATGGACTTCTTCATTCCCTGGGGCTTTCCAAACTCTCTGTTACATCTTCAGTGTTTTCTCGTGTGTCGTTGTTTGGTAGCTCATCATTCCTGTCGTTTTCTGTGTCATCGTCTCTTAGTTCGTCTTCTTGTCCTTCATTGATGGGTGTTATTTCTCCTTCCAGTTCCTCTCTTTCTGTTGTGGGGAGCCAGTTCTTTTTCTTTATGTTCCTTACTTTTTCTGCCAGCCTCTGTTATTTCTCTCATTCCAGATGTTGACCAGTCTTCTTCTGTATCCTCTTTCTGTCGGGTTGCTTCTGATGTAGCATCTCCATATTGCCTTATTTTCTTTTGTCCATTTCTTTTTCTTCAGGTTTGCCTCTATAGCTCCAGTCTCTGGTTGCTGGTTACTGTCGTTCTGGTGGTCAGTTGTTGGACGATGACCTCCAAGTACCTGACCGTCCTCCCCGTCGATTGGGCTGTATACCTGGCTGCCGGACGAAGCTCCTCTGTTGCTAGAGGTTCCATTTACGTCGTTGTCGTTTATTCTTTCATTTCCTCCATCATTGCTGAGTTTTGCTATTTAACCCATAGCTGGACCCTGCCCCATCGGGAGTAGGTACTCATTTACAGCCGAGTAGACTTGAGGAAATTGTGGTAAACGATCCTTTCCCAAGGAATCAACGCCGAGGAGAGCAGTCACCCATCCAGAGACTAACCAGCCCCATGTTGCTTAACCAGTCCATCGATGAGCTAAACCACTCTGCCACGGCTCCCCCATGTTATTATTATTATTATTATTATTATTATTATTATTATTATTATTATTATTATGTGTTAATGTTCTTTTTAGTGTAACTAGGTACTTTAAAGTATTAGATTAATTTATTGAAAAGTAAAGAGGTTTCAGTATATTTAGGGCAAGAGAGAAGTACATAGAGAGAGAAGGAGAGATACTTTCAATAACTGATTAAGTTTTCTTTTCTCATTTTAGTCGTAAAAGCGTCATGTGACTCAGCCTCTCGACCAAAAACAGAAATATTAAGTCGAAGGTATTCAGAATTGTTTTACCTCTCTCTCTCTCTTCTCTCTCTCTCTCTCTCTCTCTCTCTCTCTCTCTCTCTCTCTCTCTCATGCACACACCCATCTGGATTGTTATTGATCAGCATGTCTGAAAGTTACTTGCTTGCTCTTGTCCCGATAATCCTTATTGTTTTCCGATCTTCTCCTTTAGGATTTTACAAAGTATTCGGCTTTGTCATACTTACTTGAGTGTTGTTAGTGCGGTTTGGTTTTTGTGTCAGTTTTCTGTCTTGTTATAAGTTGAAATCACCCACTGCATCACGAACGCATTATTATTATTATTATTATTATTATTATTATTATTATTATTATTATTATTATTATTATATTCTAATAAAATAAAGACGACGATAACTATCACATCTCGACGCCACGTTTTTCCTTGCTTTAATTTTACATCTTTTAACATATTGCAGCTTATATCTTTCCAATAATTTGTAACGTTTATTCACTTTTCCAGCACTTTTCATATTTCCTATCAAGTCCTATCTTTCTAAATAAGTGGTGCCTTCTATTAAGCAGCCTTTGTAAAATCGTTCGGGTTATTGTTAATTAAAACTGAATCTCCTGGGTATTGTAATTGTGTCAAGTCCAATTGTTACTCTCATCTAAACCTCCGTCTCCAACTACTTTTTTCATTATAAAACCCACGAGATGGGTTAGCAGCAAAAATGACATTACATTACTTACTACATACTATGGGACCCTATGATTCGCTAAAAATATTCACTAGACAAGATTCCATCAGCGTTTACTTTGCGTCTCTTGTGTTCTTGAATTATGGCAGTTAGTTTAACATAATGCCACAAGCTCTT
>NC_089743.1:13116197-13131197 GCF_040412425.1 Macrobrachium rosenbergii | reverse complement strand
TTAATTTAGTCTGATCTTATTCACCTTTATCCTGTTCTAGGGGAGAGAAAGAGGGACGGGCAGACCAGAATCCCATACAGAGACAGAATTATTGACTAAAGTATGCTACTAGAAGGTACAAATGTATTAGAAAAATTGAAAAAAATAATGTCCCTTTTAAAAGTTCAGAAGACACTATTTTTACAATAAAATTTTGTGCATTTAAGAACATGTGTGGTATTCTTGTCGAGAGGACAATGTAAGTTGCTTCAGTTGTCTAATAGCGAAGGGTTCCTGCATAGGTTTTGGAGCCTAAACAAGATAGGAAGTAGTGCATCAATGAGCTGTCAAGAAAGGGGATTTTATGTCCCAGTTTTTCAACTTGGAAAGTTACCAGTACCACGCGAGCTGAACAGCTCACGATGCATCTTTTACAAGGAGCTGTTCATGATTGCCATAAACTTATTCTGGAGATTGTTATTACCAGCAAAACAAATTTTGACAGTTTTCGTTGCAAAATGGGTCTTTGCCCTGGCGAGTTCTATACCAAATAGCATAATAACTTGAATATATATATATATATATATATATATATATATATATATATATATATATATATATGTGTGTGTGTGTGTGTGTGTGTATGTATGTATGTATATACATATATATATATGTGTATACATATATGTATATTATATCTACAGTATATCATCTATCTATCTATCTATATATATATATATAAATATATATATATGTATGTATGTATGTATGTATGTATGTATGTATGTATGTATGTATGTATGTATGTATGTATGTATATATAGCCCCAAGTTTTTAGAGAATAAGGGGCTCTCTCTCGCGCGCGCGCGTAAGACAAAACCTTTTCTCTGTTTGGCTTGCTTGATAGTTTCTTACGTGCTCGAAGTAGTATTTAGAAAGCAGTTCATGTTTAGAGCCCCGAAATTATTTTAGCATAGGTCGTTTGGTTCGCAAACATATATACAAATGAATTTTTTGCGGCGATATGACTTACTAAAGTACCTAGGTGAGGAACCCCGTTTGACACATGTCAGAAATAATATCTTCGTACTGAATTTGATTAACAGTCCATCAATAAGCAGTTTTGCCTGGCTCACAGGGCATCAAGAACTCTATTACCTAAATGAATGTCGAAGATAGGATTATTTTCGCCTATCGGAAAATCCCCAATTGGAATTAAAAAAAAAAAAAAAAGCTGGACGTCAGGTCTGTGCCTTGTCATGTTAACAAAAAATAACTGAAATTATACAACTGGCTTTGTATGAGTAAGATGAAAGCGGCAGTAGCTTAGTATAAGGCCCGTATTCCACCTGGGTACTTTGGTAAGTAAGAAAAATTTTACAATATCTTCCTCCAAATGTCTAATTACGCTCTTCGAGAGACGGTCAAGTATCTACAGTACCTAAAAAAATAAAAGATTGTCCATATGCGAAGCTAAAGAAAAGCAACGAACAATCATTTCACTAGGTTGCAACTGTTTTCACCGCATGCGAAATATAGTGGTCATCGACCTCCGGACAATTATCACAATGTTTATGCCATATTTAACTAACGTTAATGTGACAAACTTCTATAACAAGGTGCCACTGTGGAGAACACACAGGTTACAATGTGGTTCATATAATGAAGATTTATCTGCAAATTCCGCTTGATTATTCCCGTGGAATATCGGTGGATATTCTAGGAAGCGCTGACCTCTGTATCAAGTTCAGTACTAATGTACCGACAATTTCTATCAGTAAGGTTATGAACTCCTTATCTGGGAGAAATCATCATCACAGCATCAGCATAGTTTATGTTTTCTTTTACATCTAATTTATAGGATTTGTCTATACTAAATTTGTAAATGTTCTGAAATTATTCGCATTGTTCTTTACAGAAAACTTTAATTTTGTATTTTGTATTTTTTAGTAAGTTGCCCCCAAATCTATTTTACATTATGTACCTGTTGATGTTGAAACGAAAGAACATTGTCGGAGAATGTCTGAAATTAAAACGAAAATTTTAAATCTCTCTCTCTCTCTCTCTCTCTCTCTCTCTCTCTCTCTCTCTCTCTCTCTCTCTCTCAGAACTCAATTTCTTTCATCATCCTCTTCTCAGTACGTGACTCGAGTTCACAGGAAGTGAATCCTTTACCAGAAGAATTTTAATTTCGCTGCCCGGAATAAGTTAATTAAGTGTATCGGCGGGATTCCAGCGATGTGGGTTCTCTTATGCCTTTTATGTAATGAAGAAAGTAGAAATTTCAATTTTTTACCACCAAAGCTTTCGGTGCTCATAGTACTTATAATGCTCCTCCTCATCTAAATGAGTTCCTCGTTGGACGAATCGGTAGAGTTCTCGGCTAGCACTCTGCTAGGCCCGAGTTCGAGTCTCCAGCCGGCCAATGAAGAATTAGAGGAATTTATTTCTGGTGATAGAAATTCGTTTCTCGCTATAATGTGGTTCGGATTCCACAGTAAGCTGTAGGTCCAGTTACTAGGTAACCAGTTGGTTCTTAGCCACGTAAAATAAGTCTAATCCTTCGGGCCAGCCCTAGGAGAGCTGTTAATCAGCTCAGTGGTCTGGTAAAACTAAGGTATACTTTACTTAATTCATCTAAATGAGACAGCAATGCGTGGGATACATTTACTGCACTTAGAGGTATATTTGAACTGTAGTAAGAAAAAGTGCTGACGCAGTAGGAACTGTTGTCAGGTTGATAAATTTGTAAGTAAGTTTAAGTGTCACTCATGAGCTATTGAGCATGTACACTAGCAAAGATCTGACATTTCCATAAATGGAGTAAGATACTGAAGGAGCTTGGAAAAGTTTAACTGTTGTTGTATGGTAATGAAATAACTTAAGTAATACTAGTAAGGCTTTGATTGCTGCTTTTTCTTGTAATAAGTTGTTGAATAAGACACATTTGACTGTTGTTAGAATCCTCAAAAGATGCCGAAGAGGTGTTAGAAAAATCTGGTAGAAAAATCTGAAAGTGAAATAAGATAACAGGATAATGCAGTAGTTTGTGCTGCTGCAGTTTAAGTGCGATTTCGAGACGTCGAAAAGGCGAGTGAAAGAAAGGCACAGAACAAGTAAAGCTCTTGTTAAAACTACAACCATGCATCGAAGGGGGAATGGGGTGGTCGACTTTCACGGTTTTCAAGGGATACTCTAGGTTGCTTGACAAGATTTGGTACTGTTAGGGTTAGATTAAAAACAGAAAGATATATGAAGAGTTTAAACAGGTTTTTAAAGTAAAAATTAATATAACAGGACTCCCTCATTTCGTTTGTGTTGTTGTTGGCTTCAGACCAATACTTTTGTGTTGTTTCCTTCTGATAACGAGAAAGTATTGATTGTTGCAAGAAAAGTGT
This sequence comes from Macrobrachium rosenbergii, assembly GCF_040412425.1. Taxonomy (NCBI): domain Eukaryota; kingdom Metazoa; phylum Arthropoda; class Malacostraca; order Decapoda; family Palaemonidae; genus Macrobrachium; species Macrobrachium rosenbergii. The sequence goes on along the minus strand of NC_089743.1, from coordinate 13,127,820 downwards.
AAAACTGAATAAACCTTGAATAATCTTGTATATTAGACTTCAGTAATTTAGCCCAGTAATATTCATAGACAATAATTACAAGTCGAATATGTCTTGAGTTTTTGGAGGAAAACTATTTCCAGAATGATGATAATTAACATTTTGTTTTGAAGAGGAAACAACGAACTGCGTTTTATTTATTGGGAAATATTCGTTCTTTAATCTTTCTGTTCAAATGAAATGAATATTTCCTGCATGTCTTTAATTGAATATTTTCAGGTTTGTGAATTCCCACTACAGCGTTGAAAATTACCTTCACAGGGTCGACAGTAAAACGAAAAATTATGCAGACAGGCGTGATACGTGAATGTTGTTCGTCGTCTTTTATTGTCTGTAATCTCTCCTTTTTGCACTTCAGTGTAATCCTTATAATCTCTTAACCATTTTAGCAGTATGTGTAAGCATAGATTTAAGTGTAAGAGGGTGAAATACGGGAGTAGGTTAATATAATTTAACACATTGTTTTCACCCTCACCCAATTCAAGAGCGCGCTAGTTGCTTTAAATAGAAATTGTCTAAACTGAAACAGTTACAAAAGGTATGTGCTAACTCACTCGGGGCCGTCTTTTCGCACGGCCGATGCAGGTAAAGAAGTAAATAAGATTGCATTAGATAAGCAATAAATTCTCATTTGAAGTCATCACATATATTTCCCGATCTTTATTTTCGCGTCATGCACCTCGAAACCCCCACGGGTCTCTGCGCTCGCAGTGACACAGCTCTTAAAGTGGAGGACCTACAGGACGCTGCCATAAATAAGCGATTCGATTCATCTCCGAGAACCTTCTCTTGAAAGTAATCGCTCTCACGCACACCATGAGGGAGATTTACGACGCCAGAGGAAAGAAAAATAATCTATGACTTACGGAGCGGCTAAATATTTTTATTAGCTAGGATTTTTTTTTTTCCATCCGACCTGTGTGTCCGTGTGCTGATTTATTGCAGAGAGTTGAAAGCGTCCATATGGAGATTGCCGCGATGCCTTAAGCATGTGGCGTGCATTTGAATGCACAGGTTTGCACTATAGGGTGTGGCTGGAGATAAGTTTGTAGAGTTATGATCATTCTTATCTTTTGGCGTTATGAAGCAGCTTGGGGGGGTCGCCTTGTCGACAAAATTCCGCAGATCATTTTGGAAATCAGATACCAGCTGGAATTTTGCATTTTCAGTGTGTGAATTTACTTAGTGCGCAGAAGATCTTTGAATAACATCGTTTCCTTTTTGAGTGTTGCTATCACGAATGAAGGATGCTGCAGGGAATTCCCTTGAGTTATGTTAGTTAACGAAATCTCCCAGTAGATTAAGAAAATGTTTCTAATGATTGTCTAATTTGAGCAGATTAATATTTAATCATTCTGTTGCACGTATTTCCAAACATTCGACATAATTTAGAAATAATATCGAAGTATTTTTGCGTACCGTGTTACTAAGGCTATCGAATTGAACACTGTACCAACGAGTACGTATTTAGTTTAGACGTAAGTGAGTAATCACGTATTCATTCATTTTGTACAAGTGCCGATAAGAAGAAGTATTCATATTAGTAAACTTCACTAGTAGCGTTCTTAATAACCACAACATCAGTTTTCATATTATAACAAACCCAATAATTCCTAATAAAACCTAGCCGTTGTCAGAGGCCACCACAGCTATAAGAACAGTTTTTCCTCTCATAATTTTACATTGCCAAAAGATGATTAGTCTTCAAAATCGATGGAAATGAAAGTTATTTATGGAGAGGGCAGTACTAAATGGGATTCTAAAGTTTACATTTTTAGACTTTCTCTGTTGTTCTCTTGAGTGCTAAACCTTGATTTCGTCCACTCCTGAGTTCTTGTCTTCGCTAAACTTATTATCAATTAAAAAATTCCCTTCGGTAACATCTATGAAAAATATATTTATTTCCGAGGTAGAGCGAATCGAATTTAGGACGTTTATATGATTGAATATGGATCACGGTGATGTGATATATATATATATATATATATATATATATATATATATATATATATATATATATATATATATATATATATATATATATATATATATATGGACTCATAATAATCACTGAGTTGAAATTTCATTATACGTAATTTTACCGTTATTTTTATATACTTTCATAAGTCTGTTCACTTCTTTCCGTGATATGTACTTATCATGGTTTTTCTTAGATATTAAAAATCTTTTATTGGTCATTTGGTATAGAATGCTTAAAAGCAGCTGATCTTTACATTATTTTATCATGGCCTAATTTCGAAATTTTGCATTTGTATTTTACATGAAATATCCAAAAGCCAGAGAAGGATCCAAAACCAGAGAGGGGATTGTTTTGTAGAAAATTGTAATATTGTTAATTGTCCCCCTATAATGTTTAATGTGTAAAAGGCGCGAATTTCAGTTGATTTTTATCGTACCATTTTTGTCTGGAGATTAAAAAAACAGAGAGAGAGAGAGAGAGAGAGAGAGAGAGAGAGAGAGAGAGAGAGAGAGAGAGAGAGCGTAGCATAAAATATTTTTCACAATTCTTGTTATAAAAAAACTGTACATATTGAGATGACATTTGATCATTCAGAATTATGATTACAGGTATGGAATTATCTAGGATACGATTTCAGTGTATTAACAAACATGTTACATCAGTAGGTGTCATATCAAGTTAATCTGATGTCTAGCTGAAGCGGAGGAATCACCTCTCTGATCACTCGGCTGAAAATATTTGTTTTAATCGCTTCGCCAGCGAGGAGACAAAAGCATCGCGTTGCATTATGTTGCAAATTGGAGTCCAAATTGGACAGCCAAGAGCAAGCGTCGAAGATGAGAAATAAAACGCGGTTATCAGAGAGACGTATCCTCCCTTTCTTTTCCTCTTCGTAGACGTCAGAGTTTTCTTAGCGCTTTACAAACATCTAAATCACCACTGCATTCAACTCATGGGCTGACTCTCCATCATCCGCCGTTGCATTGTGCGCTGCCCGACGCTGTGCAGTAGTTGCTGTCTGTTCCCGCCTCTGTTATTGTTCTTCTTGTCTTAAGGGAAAAGAAAGAGAGGAAGACGAGGAAGAAGAGGACGAGCAGGACCGTTGGTTCGGCAGTTTCACCTACCAAATTCTTCCACCCGACCAGTTTCCTCACGTTCCTCTAAAGATGCCTGAAACAGTTTCAATTCCTGTCTTTTGTCTGTCACTTTTTTTTCCTTTTCTCGTTTATCGAATCTCATTAGGAATTGATGAGGTCTGTTGTCACAGAAAACTAAAGAATGAAAGTTTTAAGAAATGGAATTAAATTTTGTTTATATTCGGTATTCTGGTCAAATACTGAGCGTCATGTCGAAGTACTGTATCAGTAAAACGATTATGAGCTTAAAAATTTTTAAATTTTCATCCAGGCACTGTGCTCCTCTCTTATTCAGATGAATTGTTCAGCATTGTTCTTTTATCGTTTACTTCCTGTAGCCTCGTCACTTTCATTTCATGAAACAAAAAAAAAGGTTCTATTACATTGTATTATTTCCCTTTTTCGTCATTTTATTTTACTTGGAATCGTCAGCCACATGTTGCCCATCCTAAGTGACTACCAGCTGAACTTGAAATATTCCAGGATTTTAGTAATCTAATTGTCCTCCTCGATCTTGAACATATCATGTCAGCAGTGTTTTAGAAATAAATTTTAACTCTTGTATTTAGTCTTAAATCATTGTATAAAAGCAACACTGCTTTTATTTCAGGCTCTGAATTTTTTTGTATGGTTACATAATAACTGTACGTTGCCTTGTCACTGTCCTTGTCTCGAGCGCCCATTTGACACTCGCAACGCAACGTCGTTAACTTATGCTGAGACATAAGTATGGAGACAGTGCTCCTACACAGTGAGCGTTTTAGTCTAATATTGATGGTAGTAAGGATTACAGTGAGGGTATACAGGTAGGAAGCAAAATGTGCATTACGCCATGTTAACTGGTGGTAGTTAAACTATAAAAGTTTTTATTCTTTTCATGAGTCACTGGTGGTGGGTCAGAGTCCAGAGGTCCACTCCATTCTTCCTACTCCCTCTCATGCAAGACACCATGTTTGTATAAGCTTTCTGAGTCTAAACCATCCGCCATCAGCCAATGGTTCGTCCTTGGTTTGTCAGGGCGAATATTGGTGTGTCCGTGACTGCTCTCTCGTTTCTTTTTTTTTTTTTTTTTTTTATTTGCAGCCATTCCATATAAGGGGAAAGGGTTTCTTGCCAGAAAGTTATTATTGTGATTATCATAGTTGTTGTTATTATCATTATTATATTGTATTCTTGACACAATAATAATAAATTTTTAACAATGAATTTTTCATATGTAGTCCTCCACCCCAAAAGGATGATTATAGTCCCGCCTCTCTCCATTGTTGTTCCGTCTTGCTGAATAGACTAACGGAGCTTTTCTGTTAATTATAAAAAAAATAGACGCCTTGTTCAGCACAGAAGGCATACCAAAAAGACGAAGCGTGGATTAGCTTTGTTAGGAACTACTTAAGCGTAAATTTTTACAGCGAATTCTTGAAAGTATTCAGTTGAAATGGTCATGGGTTACTTTGATGTGTCTTGAACCATAAATATAGACAAATGAAAAACTTGAAGTCTAATACGCTCTTAGATACACACACACACACACACACACACACACACACACACACACACACCACACACACGTGTGTGTGTGTGTGTGTGTGTGTTGGATAAAGAATTTTTCTTAAGTTGAGAGAACCCAATACCAATCTTTTTGACTTGGTAAAAACTCACATGCTTTCGACAGCTTTGGGTAGAGTTTTATTAGCATTCATCTCATGTGGATAGATCCATCATAATTATATATATTATATCTAAAAGGCATGATTGTAACTCCTCCTTTGAATCAGCAGTTATAAATCTAGAGGCTGTATAATTGGGGCGTTATCATTCATATATATATATATATATATATATATATATATATATATATATATATATATATATATATATATATATATACATATATGTATATATATATATATATATATATGCATATATATAACTGGTGAATGATATATATATACTTATATATAATAAGATTCACATATTCGTTTCGTAAAATGTTAGATGAGGTGATTAAGCCTTTCATAAAATTTATTCGAAATTATTTCTTTTGTATTTTAACATTATAATTTTTCATTGACCTATGTAAATCATATAATATCATTTAATTTTAGACAAAGAATAACACTATGCTTATTGGATACTATAATTCAATAATGAATGAAACGGAATTGACAGAGGTAGACAAAAATGCAGCAGAACTCACGCAAAAGTAATGTCTAGAAATCTAGTAGCGGACGCCCCAATAATAAAACATCCAGACCAGTAACTCAAAGGAGGCGTTACGATCAGGCCTTTTGAATAGAATAGGTATAATTATGATGGATTTCTCCACTTGAGATGAATGCTGATAAACCTCGATCTAATGGTCTCGGAAGCGTGTGAGTTTTTAACAAGTCTATAACATTCCTGAGAGCTTGAGATCAGCAAGCAGTAAGAATTCCTTTTCTTGTACCTTGGTATTGGGCTCTCTCAACTGTGGGTACGAAATTATCTGGGAATGATAATTCTTTTTAAGTTTATCAGAAAAATTCCTGACAGGATCACGAGACTAAAAGTAGTGAAAACGCACCATCAAGAATCGCAGCAGTAGTGACTGGGATGTTTTAAATTTTACCCCGTCGTGTATAAGGAACTATTTGGTAAGCTGATGATTCTATTGTAGTTGCTGCAATAATAAATCTTCATTAAATAATAGCTTCAGTAACACAACGAACAACATGGTACAGTAGCCCTCAAAAGTAACCGATGCCTCTTGTGTTTGGACTTCTGAAAAGTAACAGAATCAAGGAACAATTGATATAGTATAGTCAGACCTTGAACATTCAAGATTTCTGACAACTAATTTAATTTCTTGTCTGACTAAATTGTATTTTAATTATTCATTTCAAGAGATTATAAAAAATGCATCATGCCAAAAAGTTAGCCTAACCATACTCTATAATAGCCGATAAATAAAGACGTCTGATAAGGTCTGTTAAGGTAAGGATTACTGCAATTGTAACAAGTGGTAAAGGTTCGGAAAAGATAACAAAAGTCAAATAAAGCCAATGACAAGCATGACAAAAATTTTCCTTTAAACAAATCTACGGAATTATATTTTTAAAGCAAGCTAATTGTTGTTACATTGTGTCCAAGTAATTCAGAAGAAAATGAAAGCAATAAAGACTCACTGGGACTGCCTTACACCTTGTGAGTAAATGGTTTCAAAGTATGGTTGAAGAAATGTAATAAATCTTAATAATTTTTCTTTAAAAAAGATAAAATTTGGAGATCTTGAGAACACATGACACAAGGTGCTGATAGGAGTGTCACTAGAAACAAAAGACTCACTTTCTTAAGAATTAATAACGACGAGTGAAATATAAAATTAGTGCAGCAAAGACATAATGTTTGTACTCGAACGGCCAGAAACTGACAAAATTGAATGTTCCTAAGCCCTGAGGGAAAGCAGTTGTACTTGAAAGAATGACCAGCGAGGAATGACCATTGAGGTCTTCAGAGTATCATATGAATGTTTTGGTTTCTAGGAATAAAAGCGGACCATTTAAAACACCAATTTAACAGACGCTCAAGTAAAGAGTGAGTAGCCTAATGTTCGATTCAGGAAGGCAGTTAGGAAACAACTTTTCAGGTCTGCATTGTCTCAGGAAATGAAGTGTTTCAAGTGTCAGTTAACTATGCATTTATTGAATATTAGTGCTGACCAGCGGTTTTTGAGGGCCTTTATGGGCTTTAAAATTGTGAGTGATATGTGAGATTTATACGTGAATATGATTAGATTTTTTCTGCAAAAGTTGTATTAGAAAAATGAGTCTGATAATAATGAGTGGAAGACATGAATCTGGTTTAAAATATTAGGAATAGGAAGAAAGTTTACATAATATACAAAGATACTGCAGTAAGCAGCATTATTAACTTAATGATAAACATATGCCATCATAAATGCAGTATGCACATTACAAATATATATTTGCAATAAGAGAAACGTATGCTTGTGTATTCATACTATGATTTCGAAAACCCACGACCAAAAAGTGTACTATCTGACATCTAAATACTTCTGAGGAACGTATTTTAAAACTGCCGAATATCCCCTGTGGGTAAAACAACACTTCACTAATACGAAAAGCAAAAGAAACCGATGGGCTACCTGAAATAAGTTTTGACGAAGTTAAATGAGGTTTTAGGAGAAGCTGGCCAAGTGGAAAAGTAAAGAGGAAACCAAGCAGGTAAAAATGAGTACCTCAGAAGAGAAAAAGGAGAGAAAGATGGTGAGGTGGTGCTGACGTACTCTAAAGATTGTGGAAGTTCCTCGTTGGAAGAATCGGTGGAGTTCTCGGCTAGCACTCTGCTAGGCCCGAGTTCGAGTCTCCGAGACGGCCAATGAAGATTTAGGGAAATTTATTTCTGTTGATAGAAATTCATTTCTCGGTATAATGTGGTTCGGATTCCACAATAAGCTGTAGGTCCCGTTGCTAGGTAACCAGTTGGTTCTTAGCCACGTAAAATAAGTCCAATCCTTCGGGCCAGCCCTAGGAGAGCTGTTAATCAGCTCAGTGGTCTGGTTAAACTAAGGTATACTTTAAAGATTGTAGAACTCCCTTACCACTACCTACCACTGTCCAGTGCCAGATTACTGCTCCCTTTCCTTCGAACCCCCTCCAGAAGGCAAAGTTTAACGGAAATTTATGAAAATCGATGGTAGAATGCTGTGCCGGAATTTTTCTTTTTTTGGAACGGCGAAAATTATATAACACCTTAAATCGCACAAGTTTCTTTTAAATCACACAAGTTTGCTTTATAGATTTACGTGTTTGTGACAATTCTAACAATGTATTATGATTTTATTTTCCATTAAGAATTCGTGAAAGCTTTCTAATTTTGTCACTGACTTTCTTTGGCATTTCTATGGAATGCCTAAGAGGAATCAGTATTTGTTAAGAGATTTATAATTCATTTAGTAATAATTGTTAAGTTTGTCCGTTATTTATAATCCATAATAATAATTGTAAGAATAATTCTTTGTCATTCAAATTGTCTCAGTGAAGAAAGAATTTATCTTTTGCCACATCTCTCTTTCTCTCTCTCCCCCATGCGGTCAGTGCACCTCACGTGGTGCACTGTAAGCATTACCAGAGGGTGTGTATACCGTTCCATAGCACCCTAGCTGCACTCACTTTTTATCCATTTATTTTACCTTCCATCTAGCTGTCTGTCCTCTCTAAATATTACTTCTGTGGTGCCATTGTGGTGGGGGGGGGGCGTCAGCCATTTTCAGCTGTAGATCTTTGTACTTCATCTCATTTATTTTATGGGTTCTTTTTCTTTTTTTGTTTTTTGTTTTTTGTTTTATCGTCCAAATACTCCAAATCCCTCGTTTCACTGTCTCAGCGCTTAATGGCTGAAAGTGCGCCAGTGCTTGGCTTTTTAGTCTAAATTTCACGAATCTCTCTCTCTCCCTCCCTGAAATGGTATAAACTCAGGTTAACATTTTGTTAAAATGATACACTGGTTGGCATGTTAAAAGACATTCTGTAGATATCGGAGGTATAGTAGTCGCAGAGAATTTTCTCGCTTACCAGTGTAATTGGATAGAACTCTTATGGAATTTTTTTATTACGCGACATTATGATTAAATTCTTGAAGGCAGATCTGCTCCATTTATGCGACGGAAAAGAAATTGAAGATACCTTGAAAGGTGTCAGCCTCATTATGAGGGGTAGTTATTACAATCAGTAATGGAAACTGCATTTAAGGAAAATGCTCTAAGAAAATATCGAGGAAAATTTCATTCTTTAAAAAACCGCCTTGATAACAGATCAGGTTGGTTGAGTGCTCGTTGTTCTCAACATCCGCCATTTAATCGGTAGTCTTGGAGTCATTCCGTGTTTTATAAACTTTTTTCCAAATTACTGAAATTACCTTTCAGAGAGAGAGAGAGAGAGAGAAAGTATACCTTAGTTTAACCAGACCACTGGGCTGATTAACAGCTCTCCTAGGGCTGGCCCGAAGGATAAGATTTATTTTACTTGGCTAAGAACCAATTAGTTACCTAGCAACGGGACCTACAGCTTATTGTGGAATCCGAACCACTTTTTAACAAGAAATAGATTTCTATCACCAGAAATAAATTTCTCTAATTCTTCATTGGCCTGTCGGAGAATCGAATGCGGGCCCAGCAGAGTGCTAGCCGAGAACGATACCAACCCATCCAGTGAGGAACTAGAGAGAGAGAGAGAGAGAGAGAGAGAGGTTAGGTGGAAAATCAGCAGGTGTTAATCAGTTTGTACGTCTTTTTTTTTTAAATACTGGTTGCTTCTTATGAAGCGTTTCTTCAACTCCATTAATGAACTGAGTTATTTCGGGTGCTAGGAATAATATTATCATCATAATTCTTATTCTTACTAGTAGTAGTGTTAGAATTTAAGTATATTATCAACATAATTCTTATTCTTACTATATAGTAGTAGTGTTAGAATTTAAGTATATTATCATCATAATTCTTATTCTTACTAGTATTAGTGTTAGAATTTAAGTATATTATCATCATAATTCTTATTCTTACTAGTAGTAGTGTTAGAATTTGAGTCAAAAAGTCTCCTTTTGTTTAAAAAATGTCATCAAGTAATCACGTGTATATCTCTCACAGATTCATTCAAGTGATCTTTATGACTTAAGCCTATATCCTTCATGCAAAAGGCCTGATGTAGGCCAACCAAATGGTTTCTTTTAGCTTAGGATTAAATGTAAAAGAAAAACAGCAAATGACAAGTAAAAAGTCTCTATTGATCGTGTAGAACTCGCTTCGCTTGCTGATGGGAAAATGGAAATTATGTAGTACAGAAGAAATGAAGCCCGAGTGAAATAGAGGCTTATTATCCCCGCTGAGTAAATGTAGACGAATACACGCAGACGTATACATAAAATAACACATTATGTATGTATTTATGTATATATACTGTATGTATATATATATATATATGTATGTATGTATGTGTGTATATATGTATGTATATACATACATACAATACGTGCGTGCCTGCGTGTGTGTGTGTGTGTGTTTGTTTGTTAACAACTTTATCAGACTGCCAATGTAATGCTTTCAACTCACCCGTGCGGAGAACAGAATATAAATTATTTACACTATGTAATAATTTTATGAAAACACTTAAAACGCTGCTCTTCTGAAAGAATCTTGAGCGCGAGGGACTTAATTTGTATCCTTCCTCACCTGCTGGAAGAGACTGGCAGTCTTCTGAAGACGATTAGAAATTAAACGACTCTAACAGGTCTAATATTCATAAATCATCCCTTCCATTTTCAACCCATGTAAATACATCATAGCGATAAATCACCACTCGGTACTAATTGCTCCTATTATTTCTTGTAGGATTTCTTTGTGTGGGCATTTTTCACTTCATCATCGTAACTCCGTATTTCTTTTATCTTAACAGAGGCGTCGCCATCACAATTGATGACACACATTAATGTCATCTTTTCCGTTCTTTTCTCAATGGACTGGGGACGAGGAAAGGTAGATGGCTTTTAGGGGTTGGGGGTTGGGTCGGGGTAGGTATGGGTGGACCCCAAAGATGGCATTCTATAAAAGTACACGATTATGTACGTACCACCGTTCAAAATAGTTTTAAAACAATTTCAGAATTCTCCGGACACTAACGGCTACCAGTGATATTTAGTGAACGAAATCTGCGGGATTTTTTATTTTTTTATTTTTAAATTATTTTATCTCGTGATCCCCAGCCCGCTGTCTCCTCTTGCTGCCGTTTGTCATAACAGTCACTAAAAGGTGTATTTGGTAAGGCGTGAGATGTGCTAAAGTGGCAGGCAAATATGTCAAGTCCTTTTGGTTTGGATTTTTTTTGTCTTCGGTTGGCCCTAACTGTAATATGAGAAATTTTTATTTTGCATCGATCCTCTTACTTAACATGTCAACACTATTCTTCTTTATCTCAGTGGAACTAATAATAATGACAGTAATAAAAACAGTTACAATTGGTATTGCTGTTTATTAAAATGATCTTTACGTTAGGATCTGCGTGGTTGATTCCGAGTGTGCGTTATCGTTTTTGTACAGGATAAGCACACAAGTTCGGCATGGCGTCTAAATCCTTTTAAACCATAAATAATGACGTTATAATCTAAATGTAATTAAAACATAGGGAGTGGAATCTCTCCTATTATTCCCCGACGCGTGATTATTTATTGCCCGTTTGTCCACTTATTTTCTCTTAGGCAGGATGTATTTCATAATATATTGCAACGGGGGGAAGTTTGGCATAAATCAAAATGCTCTTCCGTACTTGCGCTCTCTCTCTCTCTCTCTCTCTCTCTCTCTCTCTCTCTCTCTCTCTCTCTCTCTTGTCATTTGTTTTTCATATTCGTTTTTTAATAATTTTTAATCGACGCAATTGAAAATGGTATCTGTATGTAAACCTATGGTGTTCGGACTAAC
>NC_089743.1:13103697-13113697 GCF_040412425.1 Macrobrachium rosenbergii | reverse complement strand
CCTCGAGTGACAGCGTTACTATTTGCCATTGTGATAATGTTGGGTGTATTTGTACGTTTTACGACCAGGCGACAAACTCGTCAGGGTCTGAAACTGAAGTGGAATGGGTGGTCGCCCTTTGATCAGTTCCGACGTCTTTACGTCTCTCGGTCGCATTGAAAACCGTCACTCTTGATCCTTCGGTGGATTTTAATGATTACACTTCTTTTATTTTTTCGACGGAACCCCAATCGTCAGCCCAGTAGTTTCAATTTTTCATATCAAGATGTACTCAAGAATTTCAATCTATAATCGATATATTTTTGTTGTGATTTCTCATGTCTCAAAATAACACATTTGTCATCAATAATCAATTAACATTTTCTCGGTTTCGATATCTTTGCCCTTCTCGAATTGGTCAAATAATGGCCAACCGTCAACTTAAGAAAAAAAAAAACGAGAGATAGATATCTCGAACTGCCCAGCCAGCGTTTATGACCCCTGACCGATTACCGGGCTGCTTACAAGCACATCGTTGTTGTTGCCGTGGGACATCTGCTTCTCCAGGGGCGTTGCAGCTTTTGGGAAATCTTATCTGTGAGGCGAGCCGAACACCCATTCTGTTGTCACGTGTAATCGCAGATGAATAAATTCAGGTGAATTTTGAGTGTAGGGTTTCTCCGCGTTAGACGTTGCAACGCCAGATCACAAAAGCGAATCAAAGATCTCAGTCAAAGCAAACAGTAACAGATGAAAGCTATAAAACAAGGTAACGGGGGAAGGCTGCTGAACTCGACATACAAATCCCCTTCCACTAAATAACAATGCGTCTGTTTTCGACAGGAGAGAGAGAGAGAGAGAGAGAGAGAGAGAGAGAGAGAGAGAGAGGAGAGAGAGAGAGGGCGGGGGCCATTTCTCAAAAGCTACCGGTAATCATTTATCAAATGCAACTATCACACGCTTGGATTTCGGGGTTCTTTCAGAATTCATTTAGAACATTCGTCACAAGCTGCAGGTGTAAAGGAGAGGTGCAACTGTTTGCTGCTTAATTTTTTTTTTTTTCTTCTTCCCTCTTGTTTTTAAGATAAAAATATCATTTTTCTTTTACCCAGTGGGTTTATTTCAGTATCTTTTTTTCTCTGTTCTCTGCTGGAAGGGATCACCTATTACTTAAATAGTTTTGTGTTTTGTTATCATCTATTTTGAAGTTGGTTTGAATGAGAATATTTTAACGTAAAAGTATATGAATATACAAATATTTATGAGGAAACGAATTGATGTTAGTTTTTATTTATTTATTTTTTATTTTTTACATATTCCAGAACTGTATATCAGAAATGCCTTTTTAAGTATAATGGTGTTTTATTTTCATTAGAAACTTCTTATAAAACTGTTTCCTATACAAGTAATGGAAGTAGAGCGTTTTACATGATGACTCTTTTATGCTGGGGCATTATACAACGTTATTGTATGTATTATCACAATAGCGTGAATATTCCATGAAGGAATAAAGCTTACAACTGAGTGTTTGTAATGTATTGCAGATATTACAACCTCAAAGCTTCCAGGGCTTTAGTTTTTAATTCAGACATTAAATTTATACATCATCACTAGAGCACAAGTGTCGGGTTTACTTCACTTTCATGACTGTCGGGGTGCGAGGTGGGTGCTGATGTGCGGCTGTTGAGGCCCTGTAAAGAGGGATCGTCTTTGAGTTAGAGGCCTTGTATAGAGGGATCGTCTTTGAGTTAGAGGTCCTGTATAGAGGGATCGTCTTTGAGTTAGAGGCCCTGTATAGAGGGATCGTCTTTGAGTTAGAGGCCTTGTATGGAGGGATCGTCTTTGAGTTAGAGGTCCTGTATAGAGGGATCGTCTTTGAGTTAGAGGCCTGTATAGAGGATCGTCTTTGAGTTAGAGGCCTTGTATGGAGGGATCGTCTTTGAGTTAGAGGGATAGAGGGATCGTCTTTGAGTTAGAGGCCCTGTATAGAGGGACCGTCTTTGAGTTAGAGGCCCTGTATAGAGGGATCGTCTTTAAGTTAGAGGCCCTGTATACAGGGATCGTCTTTGAGTTAGAGGCCCTGTATACAGGGATCGTCTTTGAGTTAGAGGCCCTATATACAGGGATCGTCTTTGAGTTAGAGGTCCTGTATACAGGGATCGTCTTTGAGTTAGAGGCCCTGTATAGAGGGGTCGTCTTTAAGTTAGAGGCCCTGTATTGAGGGATCGTCTTTGAGTTAGAGGCCCTGTATAGAGGGATCGTCTTTGAGTTAGAGGCCCTGTATAGAGGGATCGTCTTTGAGTTAGAGGCCCTGTATAGAGGGATCATCTTTGAGTTAGAGGCCCTTTATAGAGGGATCGTCTTTGAGTTAGTGGTCAGTGAATGAATATGGCACTGACCTCAGTTCTGGTGTCTCCAGAGCCCTCATCTTAAGGGAAACGAACTGTTAATTGAAAAGCAAACTTCACGAGCAAATGACCTACCCGGCAGCAGGTTGCAGGGTGAGGTCGAATCTTAACATGTCGACAGAAATCTTACACCATTATTTTGCCTCGTTCATGATTTCTTTATTCTGTCACCAAGAGTGAAATAATCTCATGGAATTATTATTTGTTAAGTAAATAAGAAAATTCCTTGTTAGGTCATAATTCATATCGGCGTTTCTTCTGCTATTTGTTTTCTTTTACCGGTAATGTGTTGTGCATGTCGTACATGTATGCAATTGCTATTCATTCCAACTTTTTACGCAAAGTGACATTAATTTCTGTTCAAGTTGTCAAAGATTTTGCACATATTTCCAAGGCACATATTTCTCTCCCAGTCAGCTCACGCGTATAAATTCAGTTCATAAATATGTTTACATTCAAGTTAAATTTATATTATTTTTCCCTCCCGCTTGTCACTCCACCCCCAGCGTGTTATTATACGACAGAGTGAACTGGTCAACCATATTTGCAGCAAGATAGTAGGGCATTCACTTTGCTCACACATCCGTATATAAAGCTCAGACCTCTAGAAGCGAGCTTATTTATTCACAAATTTGCTCGCAATTAAACGTGGACTCAATTTCCCGCACAAAATATTGTGCACCGCCACGTACGGCAAGCAAATAACCCTCGCTTTTTATGCATCTGGTCGGGACACAATTCCGTACAAATTATAACCCCCAATCTCTCTCTCTCTCTCTCTCTCTCTCTCTCTCTCTCTCTCTCTCTCTCTCTCTCTCTCTCTCTGTGTGTGTGTGTGTGTGTGTGTGTGTGTGTGTAGCGGACAGGACAAAATTCCCCCCCTACGCTTCTACATAAATATCAGGTTTCATACGTGAGGCTATTTCAATTAAAGTAATGGAATTGTAATTATGTTATTGTCTCGGCCGATTTTGGACGGGCCCCCCTTTCTTTTTTCAAGGACAGGGACGAGAACGGCTTCAACTTTTTGAACTTATTTTAGGGGAGGAATCGAGAGAGTGAGAAAGTGGATGGGGGTTAGTTAATTGATTAGCCCTACGACGCGGCGCATAGAAGGGATACAGGGAAATTTTTGCAGGGAGGGAGTGAGAAATCGTTGGATGAGAAATTAGAATGTGTGGGGTTTGGAAGGGAGGGGCAGTGTTTAAATCAGAAAATGACGATGAGATAGGACGAATCTGGGATGGTCTAGGAAAAGCAGGTAAGCGGAAGGGGAAAAAAAAGAACACGGGGAAAATCAATAGAGTGGAAGAGGGAACACGGCTAAATGGATTTTGATCTTGGAAAAATATGTGCATTTTGTTCAGCGAGCTGCAGGAAGGGATTGGCTGTCGTGATACTTCGTTTGAGTTCATGCCCATGTTTTCAGGGAGTAGGTATGGAACATGAAGTAATATTAATATATGTACGCCATTGCCAATTAAAAAAAAACTGTAAAATTAATTTTCATGATTGCGTTTAGTGTTAGATACATGTAATAATGCTGTTGAGCTTTATTAACGTATGAAATTAAGTGTTATTACTCTTAACCCATTTTTATATCAAGGAATAGAATAAGTTACTTACGGATTCGCCTTATGGGTTTATGAAATATTGATAAATCTACGACAAATTAATCATGTTAAATACCTTCACAAAATTAAAGTTATTTGTTAAATCAGCACTTTGTGAATGATGAAGTCTGTTTTGGTGAAGACCCTGAGAGGCTTGCGTGTTTATTTATTTATTGATTAACTGTTAAGCCTCTATATTAAGGTAATAAGCTGGTCATTTTTGGAGCACTTAATCTTTTACATTTTCTTATTCATACTATTTCAGATTTTGGATGGATGCTTGTTATTAGTGATACAGGAAGTTTTTCCTTTGTATGTTAGTATGTGAGAGAGAGAGAGAGAGAGAGAGAGAGAGAGAGAGAGAGAGAGAGAGAGAGAGAGAGAGAGAGAGGTGGGGTGGAGCGGGGAGGAGTGTCATCACACAAACGAAGCATCCCCGGTAGAGGTGTAGAGCCGTCAGTTCACCTCACATGGGGTGCTACAGGCCCCTGGCTGCACCCACTTTTCACCTTCCCTCCATTCACGCTTCCCTCCTTCAGTCTTGCCTTCCAACCTCTCTAACTGTTACCTATTAGTGGACCTTTAGGGTTTTTTTTCCCAGTTTCACCTTGGGATCCTTTCAATTCATCACATTTATTTACTGGATTTCTGTATCTTGACGTTCCTCTTTTCAGCGTCTTGCTGAATGACTGAAAGTTGGCTTGGCTCTGTAGACGAAATTTCAGGACGCTCGCATTTAAACGAAGCATGAATAGAACGCAAGAATTATTTTGAAAGTCATAAGATCGCTGATGGCTTCATCATTTGAGCATTCGTTTTCCTCCGAATTCTCGAACCTGTGCAATTGAATCTTCCTCCAAAGTATCATTGGTTATATGCTGGCATGATAAATATTAATTTTTATGTTGATCATAGAAATAACTAGAGCCGAAAGTTTAGAAAACCGCAGTGAAAAAATTAAAAATAAACTCATTGACATGTTTCCACCAGTTTAATACACAATGTGACGTATGTAATCAATTCAACATTATCGTTTTCATAGAAACACGGTGACAGGCGGGTCAATTAAATTCTTACTATGCATATTTTAAAGTCCTATTTATATGTTATGTATAGACGAAAATTTACAGTATATATATCACCTAGAAAAGTAGGAAAACTATAATTCTGTTTGTTCCTGTCATATAATATATATATATATATATATATATATATATATATATATATATATATATATATATATATATATGTGTGTGTGTGTGTGTTTGTATACATAAGTATGGTAATAAGGTATAAGTGTACGATGCATAACTTACGCTTCGTTGCTAGAACACTATGTAGTTCTTGCTAGTGTCTTGTATAAAAACTGATGTCGTAATATTTTCTCATAATCAGGCACAAGACTTTAACAGTTATATCGCAGCATACAAAACTAGAAATTTGATAAAAAAGATTCGCAATTGATACGATTTTGTAAGCGTCTTGTTGACGCGACCACTAACAATACCCTGTTTAGGAAGAAATTACGAGCAGCGAGATAAAAGACGAATACATAAACGAAAGGACGGCGAGATTGGATGAAGGCTTCACAGATGAAGATCTTAGGGGAAGGAATGTCTTCAGAATAGGCGAATCAACCAACACAATGGTCATTAATGATTAAAAACACGAGAGAAAATCAAAGCGCCGTTAAAGGAGTGTATAACTTTTTTCTCAATCTTTATTTTGCGCCAGGATTGAGGGCCAAGCAAGAAGCGAGATGAAAGAATATACACCATGCCACCTCCTTCAATTAAGTGTGCATTGTGTTTATAAAAGGAAGGGGAGACCTTAGCATTAGGTGGAGGTGTGGGAGGGAAGGGGGAGGTGTGTTGGAGAGAATTGGCGGCTGAGGGGAGGTGGGTCTGGCAGAAATTGGTGGGGAGGGTATATGTACATTGACCTCGCCGGTGTATACACATTTATTGTCAAGAATGCATGAATAATGCCTTAGTTAATTGCGTTAATGTGCTTGCATGCGGAGTGATCGTAACTCTGTTCCTCGGTAAAATTAATGACAAATTTAACCGCACTGACACCTTATATCCCTTTATTTTCGTATTTTCGATCGTTAATTTGACTTTGCCGTAAAAAGAAAAAGGAATTCTTGATCGTAAGATTGCATTTATATGATATTTTTTTTGACAAGTTTAAGTAAGAAGGAAGTTCGAGTTTTCTTAGTCATGTAAAGAAAATGATCACAGGCATTTAGTGAAGAAAATCAGTGTCCAGTTAGTACTGTTATTATTGTCAGTAATCTTGAATTCTTACTCGAACATCATATGATATATCATAACTAAACAATCATTCAGTAAATGGTTTAATTTAGAGAAAGTAATTAGTTTGCAACATTGGCGTTTTTTCAAATCAGTTTACAGTAGGAATGCAACCAGTCGACCAGTCCTTTCGTGAACGAAGAAGAGTTGAAGAATATCGCCTCATTTTGTCCATAAAGGAGGAGTTGCAACTCTTACAGGACTCCTGACAAGGGGACTCCTTGCAGGTTTTGCCTCCTAATGCACGTCACTTAATCAACATATGAAAGAGCAAGTGTCCGGTTATGAGTGACACGGAATGCATCCATTTGACAGCCCTTTGTAAAGTGGAAGCCGTCTCGCGGACCTCCTTAGCCCACGTCGCTTTCCGACTGTGCTTTGGTCTTCTTGGGTACCACTACTGACCAAGTGAATAGACAAATTACTACTTGAGTTCAACACCTCGGGAGAATAGAAAAGACATTGGGGATGGGGAGCAAGGAAGAAGGTTGCGCCTGTGGCGGACGGAAAAAGGTCATTCAAGGAATTAACTGTTTCATTTCCATGGATTTCAATATTTTTATGAATGAATAACAGTAATTGACATGCTGGATTTTATGAGGATGTTTCTGTCAAGGTAATGAAGAACATAATAATTGGATGTGTGTGCTTCAATTTTCCCAGAAGCCTAGGAAATAAGATAAGAATGTGATTCTGATGTATGTATGTATATGTGTATATATATATATATATATATATATATACTTACATACATACATACATACATACATACATACATACATATATATATATATATATATATATATATATATATATATATATATATATATATGTGTGTGTGTGTGTGTGTGTGTGTGTGTGTGTGTGTGTGTGTGTGTTGAGGCGTATGTAGGTGCTTGTCATTTTACACATGTGAGAGTGAATACTTGCTCGAATTATTTCTGATTTTATCAATGTTGGCAAAAATCTCACTTAAAACGATGCCTGGGAATTGTTTGATTTTGTCTTATGTATCCTATCCAATAGCCTCATAACGCTCCCGTTTCTTTTGATTTATAAAGTTAATCTTAGTTTAATTTTCACCCTCTGTTGTCTTCCATGAGATAAAATAATTAAATTTGGAAAACGTTCATTAGGAAACGTTCAGTTTTTAAGTTTCTAGATTCTAGAGCTTGAATATATGTAGAGATTCGACGAAGAACCTTGCGTAATAGAAAACTAGTAAAAAATGTGCAATGCTGTATGAGCAGCAGCCCATGAAATTTTCAGCCACGGCCTGGTGATGGCCTGTCCTGTATCGTTGCCAGACGCACGATCATGGCTAACTTTAACCGTAAATAAAATTAAAAAAAACTACTAAGGCTAGAGGGCTGGAATTTGGTATGTTTGATGATTGGAGGGTGGATGATCAACATACCAATTTGCAGCCCTCTAGCCTCAATAGTTTTAAAGCTCTGAGGACGGACATTAAAGTACGAACTGACAGACAAACAGCCATCTCAATAGTTTTCTTTTACAGAAAACTAAAACTTGCATGCCGTTCCCCTTGCTAGCTAGGTAATCGGAAGGCTTGGGAGCTCGTGCTAATACCTATGCCTTTATTTTTTTATATTACGTGCTTACCTGAAATACTTGAAATCTTTGGCGCTCTATTTATTGTTAGAGTAAAAACAGTTCTGCCTTCAGATACTCATTTTATTATTTCTGTTATCATTATGCGATGTCCAAGTCTTACAGCAACTTTGTAGGTTAGTGTTTACCCTTCTTCTGCCACATCGTTTTCTTCTTTTTCATCCAATCCTAGGCAAGGTAGAGTAGTGAGGATGCTAATTATATTGCCTTACTCGAACCAAGATACAAAATTATGTGCCCTTGCTCGATGCGTTACATAACCCTAACGCACTTGTGTTACTTGGGACTAATTACTTTTTATTATTGATAAAAATGCCATTGAAATGTCCAAAACGTGTCCTGGATATTTTAAGATAAAATGAAGTAACCAGGCTCTTAATTAGAAGTGGAAATGCTCGCAGAAATCTGTATATGAAAACAATTACTCCATCTATGCTTGCAAAATATATCCTCTTAAGAATTGTTGGGTAACTGCATTTCAGAGAAAAGCTTAAGTAGGCAGTCAAGCAACAAGCCGGGGAGGAGCCCCTAAACATGTTGGAATGTTTTCTCAAGCGTCAAGAGGAAATTTAAGGAGACTTTTTTGTATATCTCATTATAAGTCATATGTGAGCAACCAGGAAATGGCGGAAGTTACCCAGTCAGATGTACCACGGATGTACAGTGTTAGCCGGTCATGTGTGACGTCCTTATTATTATTTATTTTTTTTTTTTTTTTGTGGGGCAGGGCCAGCCGTGGTGACTTGTGAGTACGTTTCCTCTCTCAGTGCAAGGATGAGGACGGGTAATTAATTACCAGGTTTCTCGACGAAGCTGTGTATAAAACAAGTGGCGTTTTGAACTTCGTGAAGAAGGCTGGCTTATATAAGCAATTTTATGAATATAACCATAGGAAAATTGTAGCCGCATTTTCCATTTTTCCCATATTATTCATGGTAAAAATCATTTTTGTGCCGCGTATTTACAGAAATCAATCAGTCAAGTAGCCTCGATTTCTTCGTGGTATATACGTCAGATCCTTAGTCTCTTGTTTAATAACACAAGTTCAGAGGTGTTATCTAAAGTATATACATGAAGCACCCAGGACTTATTGCTTTGCGGAGATTAATAATACACACGTAACCCCCCTGAAACAAGACTGCAGTAGTCTTACGTAAAGTAAGATCGTATAAACAAACAAGAACATCGATGATGCTCTTTTTAGCGTTCTGTAACAATGTCGTTATCTTGTTTTTTACCCGTGTTCCTGGAATAGACGAGGAAGGTGGAAGATGCCAGCCAGGGTGCTGTTGTGCGAAGGAATCAGATGCCAGAAAATTGGTGTTTATAAGTGTCTCGACACGTATTGTCATCAGGGTAATTATATGGGAGAAGAAGAATGGGCCTTGAGAAACTATGGGTTATGAGGCAGGTCGTGCCCAAGAATGTGGGTCATGGGTTTATTATGGGCCTGTGCGAGAGATAGATGGTGATTTCTGTAGGGGGGGCCTTGCGGGGTGTGTCTTATCGACTGTCCGGCGGGTGATGTAGTGGGATGCCATCTTTTATAAGGGGATAGGGAAGTGGAGAGGGGCTTGGGTGCGAGGAGTCTCTTATCGGATAAGAACTCGACTGCCTGAAGTCGTCCTGTTAATCTTGTTGTTGCTCATCATTATCATTACTGTTATCTGTATTAAGATTCATGCTGTTGTTGTTATAGTAGTTGTGGTTGTTTTTGTTCCCTTTAAAGTGCATAAAGGCCAGTTCTCTGAAGTGTGAGTCAAACTCAAGATAAAAGCGTATTCTAGAATTCATTTTCTTGTAACACAACGGAGTCTCGTTGAGCCATTCCTCTATTATTTAACAAGAATGAAATCGAATGTCGTATGCTGGTCCCTTCTACCACAGACCAGCTCCGCTCTGTGACTCTATTTGTTGACAAATGTATAACTTAAACTACAACAAATAACTTAACCTGAATTTAATGATCTCAAAGCCCGCTCACTGATGTAATGAGAACCTAGGAGGAACTGCTTAGGAACGACACAGGATAGCAGAGAGAAGTTGGATATTG
>NC_089743.1:13076197-13101197 GCF_040412425.1 Macrobrachium rosenbergii | reverse complement strand
CCATGTATGAGAGCAGTGTTCCTAACAGGGAGAGATAAGGATGTTATATTTTTGGGTACAGATGCTCAAATGATAACAATAAAGAACGTGGATGATGGACTAAAAGAAATAAAGTTATGATAGGACAGGAAAGAACCCTCTGAAGAGGAGATTCGGAGTATAATTTTTTAGGATGACAGAAAATATATCAAAAGAAGAAGAGTGAAATTTAAGAAAAACTTAAATGTAATAAGATAAGCGATGATGAAAGGTTTAGAAGCGATTAGTAACAGTTTAGGGAGAGAAGATTGATTGACTGATTTATGGCTAATAAGACTGGCGTGACAACATCTAGGTTATTGACGCCGTAGAGAGAGAAGAAACATGTTTTAAAGTGCAATGAACAAAAATGGTCGTTCATTGACAAATATATTTAGTTAAGTATACCTTAGTTTAACCAGACCACTGAGCTGATTAACAGCTCTCCTAGGGCTGGCCCGAGGGATTAGACTTATTTTACGTGGCTAAGAACCAGTTGGTTACCTAGCAACAGGACCTACAGATTATTGTGGAATCCGAACCACATTATAGCGAGAAATGAATTTCTGTCACCAGAAATAAATTCCTCTAATTCTTCATTGGCCGGAAAAAATGTTAAGTGTATATGTATATGGGAAGAATATAGATTATGGTAACTGAAATCTCCATTGCACTGAGATGTGTCTGTTGAATGCCATTAACGTATGACAGACAAAGGATTATAAGAAATAGAATATTGAAAAGCATAAAAGATACATAAGAGGTATTTCGGTATATAACTAGAGTATGCAAGGTACAAGTGACTGAAAAAATAACTAACGATTTTAAAATAAGTACTATGCGCTTCCTTTATATTTGGAAAAACTTATGAAATCCTAAGCTTGTTCATTGTGACATGAAAAGTAAGTCCTAAGCTTGTTCATTGTGACATGAAAAGATCAGTTGCTTTATCTTGTCAACTAACTAGCTGATTTCCGCTTACCTGCGTCTCAATGGGTGGTTATTATTGAATAGTCTTGCCAAAGGCTCGCGTACAAAAGGAAGCATCATGTCCCAGAAGCACTAGAATCAGTCTGAAAAGAATCGGAATGAATAGCGAAACATTTTTGTCAAAATCTTGTATAGTAAATCGAAGTTTCTATGACAAGTACGACGTTTTGTGGAGTATGTATTTGGTGAAGCTATAGGTAGCCTGAAGCCAATATACAATTGGCAAATTTGATTCTTGTTGGAGGGGTATGGATGGTTTACAAAAGGTAATAATGTATTACTTGTAGTTAATGAGGTGAAACTTCAAAGGCTCAGAAAATTCATACGCTGAATTTGTATTTGGTATGAAAACAGTCAGTAAGCGATAGCAAGAAATTCGAATAAAATAAAAACAGGACGATGCAAGGGAATACTGTCAGTAATGATCACAAAACTTATTAAAAAACGAGCTTGTTGGCGCACGCTACGTGCACTGGAACTTGGTACTGCTGTCTCCCCTACCCTCCCCATCCCCTACTTACCCCACCCCACCCGGGGCGGACAAACAGGTTTGAATGATGAGGGTGGATGTCTCTCCTAACCTCCCATTCCCCTACCTACCCCACAAACTGGTTTGCAGGGGGTGGGTGGCTGTGTCCTGTCGCCCCTGCTGTCACCCTGGTGAGAACAAACAAGATCCACTCCGATATCTATTATTATAGATGGGTGGAGAAGGGAATCTGTGCTTTAGAGAGGCATGAGTATTACCGAGAACAATGAAATCCGTTTTACAGTCTGCAGTAACTGTGGAATGAAAGGAATTAGTAGGAAAAGAATTATAAGAGCGAGGAATGAGGATTCTCGGGGAGTGGTATGTACTTATGTACTGTACTGTTGGTTAAGCATTTATGAAAAGGCTAAAAGTTGAAGACGTTTCCCTGTTTCACCTTTAACCTTCACTCAGCTTGAGGTCTTGATAAGCAGTGACCAGTGAATTTTGTTCTGTCTAATACTACTTCTAATGCAGTGTATGGCTACTCGATATCTATATATATAAAAATGTATGTATGTGTGTATATACATATGTATGTATGTGTGTGTATATTCCAACATAACTCTGAAACGCAATGAGCAATTTCAACCAAACTTGGTATACATAATATGACTTACTATCTGAAAAAGAATATTGTGGGGGTAAGACATCAGTAGCACCAAAGGGTACCAAAGTTGGTGTGGATGGGAAGGGCTTCCCTGAAATGGGGCTGGTTCTGCCACAGACTTAGTAACTAAATAAACTTTACGAATTTATCATACCTTATTTCAGTATACATATGACTTACTATATGAAAAAGAATACTGCATCACTGGCACCAAAGGGGTGAGGGTGGGAAGGGGGTGACGTGTAAAAATAACAGAAAACAACAGATATTAGTGTCTAATCCATAGTTTTTGAGGTTGCTGAGATGAATGGTAACACTCCCGATGCCCTTTAAGTACAATTTCAGCCGTCGACAGGAAGGGGAGGTGAGATGGGGTGAAAAATAAAATGTCAAAAATGATAGTTATTAGTGTCTAAGCCATAGTTTTTGAGGTCACTGAGATGAATAGCAACACTCCCGATGCCCTTAAGTCCAAGTTCAGCCCTGACAGGAATGGGGGATGAGAAGGGGTGAAAAATAAAATGTCAAAAATGCTGGACTATGTAATCGAAGCAACTATCTTAACTGGAAAGAAGAGAGAGAGAGAGAGAGAGAGAGAGAGAGAGAGAGAGAGAGAGAGAGAGAGAGGAAGTGAGTGGTGTTAGGGAGGAGGAGAGAGAGAAGAGGAGAAGAGAGTTTAGTCGTCATTCAGAGAGAGAGCTAGCATATATATATATATATATATATATATATATATATATATATATATATATATATATATATATATATATATATATATATATATATATATATATATATATATATATATATATATATATAATATTAATATATACAGTATATATATAAAATATATATATATATATATATATATATATATATATATATATATATATATATATATATATATATATAATATTAATATATACAGTATATATATAAATATATATATATATATATATATATATATATATATAATATTAATATATACAGTATATATATATATATATATATATATCGTCATTCAGTATGTTTACTCGATGAGCCGGAGTTCAATTATGGCCGGCTGATGAAGTGTTAGAGGAATTTATTTCTGGTTAGAAATTAAGCTCGCTATAATGTGGTTCGGATTCCACGATAAGTTGTAGGTCCCGTTGCTAAGTAACCAATTGGTTCTTAGCCACGTAAAATAAACTTATAGGAGAGCTGTTAATCAGCTCAGTGGTATAAAACTAAGGCATACTTAACTTATATATAGTATATATATATATATATATATATATATATATATATATATATATATGTATATATATATATATATATGTGTGTGTGTGTGTGTGTGTGTGTGTGTGTGTGTGTTTGCTGGAACATTTTAATCCAACAAACATTCAGGTGCGTTTTCAACATGATGATACTCACTTGTATTTGTTATCTGTCCACAGTTCACTTCATCGTATCTTTTTAAGAATCCTATAGGTACTGTACATACCCATTCCCTTAGATACCCATTCACCCACTGAGCCATCATCATATCTTGTTCTAAAAGGTACTGGAGTTGCCGAGCTTTTCAGCGGGACACTTGCCTCTGTAGGATACATGCTCGTGATGGGGCATAGGTGGGTATAAAGGAATAGAGAGAGAGAGAGAGAGAGAGAGAGAGAGAGAGAGAGACATAGTAAGGCAGGCAGATCACGCTCTACAGGAAGTTATTATCCGACACATCACAAGTTGGGCCCCATCATGTGCCACGAGCTAAAAGCCAGGGCCTTCGTGACCTGCATAGGGATATGTTACCCCACCCCCTCCCCTCCCTCCCTCGCAAAATATACACATACACATACATTCATGGGTAGGAGTAGGCGCCTCTGAATTTTTAATGCTACAATAGCGCCCTAGCAGGATAGGTAGACAATACGTCCATTCGATGTCAGTTGACCTTTGTATGGGTCGTAAAGCAAGTGGATAGCTCTCTCTCTCTCTCTCTCTCTCTCTCTCTCTCTCTCTCTCTCTCTCTCTCTCTCTCTCTCCCTCCCTCCCTCCAGATAGATTTTTGGATATTCGTCTCTCTATCTCTGGTCTGGCTATATGTCGCGCAAAATTAAGCTGTCAGTTATCTTACCTCTCTCTCTCTCTCTCTCTCTCTCTCTCTCTCTCTCTCTCTCTCTCTCTCTCTCTAAGCTGGGTTACATTGATCACTTATGTTAAAGTAATCATATTTTGATCCCGGTCGTTACTGCAAGTAGATTTTTGAGGATGTTTACATTTCCGCACGAAATTTTGGCTGTATATCCTTAACCTTTTAATTACTGTATAAATAATACAAACTCCAACGCCCAGGATATACTGTATATGCATATATATACATATACTTATATATATATATATATATATATATATATATATATATATATATATATATATACATATATTGTATATTTATATTTATATGCTTGTGTGTATATATATACATATATATATATATATATATATATATATATATATATATATATATATATATATATATATATATATATATATACATATGATGTTTATGTGTATATATGTGCGTAAGGGGGTTACATCTGACAGACAGAGCCCTCACGCACATTACATTACAGATATCCATAAGGACTTTATAGGTATCCAGATATCCGAACTATAAAACCTACTTGAAATTGAAAAATCTTAAGTACTTGTTGGAAAGTAACTAATCGAAAATAGTCTTAAGGTTCTCAATACAGTCCAAATTAGTTTGTAATGCTGAGAGAGAGAGAGAGAGAGAGAGAGAGAGAGAGAGAGAGAGAGAGAGAGAGAGGCATCAAAATCCATTTAGGGAGAATGTATGGTTTCATATTAAACTATTTTGGTCACATTTAATTAGATCTTAGAGCTCTGTCTCAGTTATATGAACTCATTTAACATTCGTAATTAAATCAGGTGCATGGAGTTGTCTTTGAATGTCATTTTCAATTAGAATTATAATTATTTTGTCTGTCATTTTTTATAAATGAAGTGTGAAAAGAAGAATGACTAATAAGCAACTTTTCATGCAGCGTCATTTTCGTAACTAAATAGAACGTAGGCTGCTGTTGGTTTTTCTTCTTATTTATGTACCGTTACTTCGCGTTTTCGAACAGTGAGAAAAGCTCGATATATCAGATTCATCTCATGCGTACAAAACATTTTTCGTGTGAACCCTTTTCTTGGGGAATGAACGGGTTATTTCTCTCAGGGAAAAAAATAATAAATATACGTTATTAACTCAGCGAATTTTGTTGTAATTGTCAGTTCCGCCGTTGAGCTATTCTTCCTGTTACCTTGAATATGTGACATCGCTAAAACTGTGATGTCTTTTGGTCAATCATGGACGAAAGTTTGCTGTAGTATCGCTTGCCCACCTTTTAAGCTAAGTATACCTTAGTTTAACCAGACCACTGAGCTGATTAACAGCTCTCTTATGGCTGGCCCGAAGGATTAGATTTATTTTACGTGGCTAAGAGCCCACCTTTTATGATGTGGATTCAACATTTCCATTGTTGAAGAGAAAAGAGGAAAAGGCTATGTTAAATTGTTCCTTCTTAGGAGATTAACGTACATTGGTTTCATATCATTAAAATTTACCCAGAATTTTTTGTTTACTTTATAAGAGCGTAAATGAAAAGATGTGTCAATTTTAATCCATTGATTTCCATATATATATATATATATATATATATATATATATATATATATATATATATATATATATGTATATATATATGTATATATATATATATATATATATATATATATATATATATATATATATATATATATATATATAACTCATGAATTGTACCTTATGAATGACGACTTTTTTTAACAGAATCATAGGAAGAAAAATGAACTTACAAAGCAGGGGATTTCGTTCTTTCAGGCCTAAGTCGGTTTGGCCCCTTGGTAGTAGGCATTTTGGCACCAACCTAATTTATGTTAGCCTAATTATATTTAGCGTACCCTAACTTTACTTGGCGATCGACATGCTTTGAAGCTGACGTGGCTTTCTCCCTGATAGAGGTAAAGGCAGCTCTTCATTTGAATAGACATCAAACACTTACAAAATTCGAAAAAGATGAAAATTTATAGTCAGGTTGTTACCACTCACAGGCTGAGTAACTAATTCACTTAGCCGTAACTACTGAACTACTGGTCGTTCAAACAGTTGATAATAGTTACAGCATCTACTCATGAGATGTACCATCGAATGCTTTTAAGTAGCTGATTCTCGGTATTCAGTTAAATAGTCTTTAGTACTACTTCATGAAAGCCGTCAGTTTTGTGCCAATTGATTCAGCTTTCTCGCTTATAATTGTTTCCGTCTCCCACTTTCTTAACGAATTAACATGATTTTTTCTAAATAATTTAAGTCGAAGTATCACCATGCAAGAAAATATTTCGCTTTAAACAAAAATTAGAAAGCACATTGACATGATAATTTAAGTATACCTTAGTTTAACCAGACCACTGAGTTGATTAACAGTTCTCCTAGGGCTGGCCCGAAGGATTAGTCTCATTTTACGTGGCTAAGAACCAGTTGGTTACCTAGCAACGAGACCTACAGCTTATTGTGGAATCCGAACCACATTATACCGAGAAATGAATTTCTATCACCAGAAATAAATTCCTCTAATTCTACTAGGTGTTGTAATGGGGATAAATTCCATTTATTATTATTATTATTTTATTATTATTATTATTATTATTATTATTATTATTATTATTATTATTATTCACAATAGAGGAGCATTCTTCCTAAACATTCATGTTTCACATCCATAAAGGAGAGTAGCTCAAGAATCCCGTCTTACATTCCAATCTTGTTTTCCATATCTCTTCCCAGTCCTTTCCGTGCATCCTGCCACCTTCCTCACTTCACCTCTTCTGAGACTCATCTTTTCTCTCACCCTACTGTCATCCTTTATAGTCACTCCAAATTCCTGTAAGAATCAACTACTTCTGTTCCTAAACCATCTGTAACGATATTCATATCTCCATCTCCCTGGCTTTCATTTCCTCTTATCACCATTATCTTGTGTACATCTGTTCTCAACTTTTCTGTGCAAAGATTTCAAACTTTTTCTACTTCTTGTTGTATAATTATTTCCGCTCAGTACTTTATCATCTGGAAACATCATCCTTTTCACACTCCATTCTTGAACCATTTTCTTATCCCACCTACATATAATATCTTCGCTCTTGCTTTCCACATCACTCCTTCCATAATGCAAACTTTTAATCACTCTCAACAAGTTATTTTCAATATCATATGTTCTCAGCTTCCCCCCCCCTCCGCCTCCCCCGCCACCACATAGTCTATTCGTTCATGCTGTCGTAAGGTCCATGTGTGCCACATAAACCTTTTTTGTCCATTTACATTAAAACTTCCCACATAAGTTTCATAATAAGCACTTGGGCCATACAAACTCTTCCTTGTCTAAACCCACACTGGTTATTTTTCCTTACTTTCTCAGCCAAATCCCACGATACACCGTAAAATTAACATTTATATATATATATATATATATATATATATATATATATATATATATATATATATATATATATATATATATATATATATGTGTGTGTGTGTGTGTGTGTGTGTGTATGTGTGTGCAGATATATATATATATATATCTGTATATATATAGATAGATAGATAGACAGATATAGATATATGTGTGTGCGTGTTGTTGTCATTTAAAATCAAAAGATTTCCACTTTGTTTCTTGTTTATCTTTTCATGCAAGTTATTTATGGAGTCCCTTGTTAAAGCAGTTTCCCGTCAAACTTAGAAGCTCTATTCTAAATTGCCAATCGCCCCTCGAGTTGCTAAGTAGCGTTTGATAGGTCATTTTCATTGATTTATGGACCACCTTTAATATATTCAAAACCCAACGAGTGTCGTTATATATTCATTAAGGTGGGCCTAAAGTTTACACCTTCATAGAAACTTAGTTGCAAGATAAGAGGAAAAAACCTCGAAGTTTCTTATTAAGCGTTTAATGATGTATATGTAAAGTAGCCTTCCATTATATACTTTTTCCCCTGTTTCGTGAATGACGCCGAACCGAGGAGATTGGAGCAGGCTCTTGAAGACCTCAGTGGATGCTGTTGCTGAACGTGTCTCTTTCTGAATATTTAACATATAGTAATTTGAACAGTTATGGAGTATTTGATATATAATGTTTTTAATAGTTATGTTAAGTTAAGTATAACTTAATTTAACCAGACCACTGAGCTGATTAACAGCTCTCATAGGGCTGGCCAGAAGGATTAGATTTTATTTTACGTGGCTAAGAACCAATTGTCCAATTGGATACCTAGAAAGTTTATTGTGGAATCCGAACCACATTAAACCGAGAAATGAATTTCTGTCACCAGAAATAAATTCCTATAATTCTTCATTGGCCGGCCGGAGACACGAACTCGGGCCTAGCAAAGTGCTAGCCGACAACTCTACCGATTCACCCAACGAGGAACTGGGAAAAACTATAGCTACAGATATACACGAATGCACACGTTTTAAGATGCTTCACTCAATCATGTGTGCATTTATCACGTGATTACTGTCTCTTTTGCTCTGACCAAACAAACCTGCAATATGTGGTAACAAGATGTTTTGAATGTAACATTTATTCACATTGTAATTTCTCAAAGACAAGGCAAGCGGAAATAAGAGCATAGCTTTGTTTTGATTACGAACTCATTTCAAGTTGGGATTGCATCTGAATCATCTCTTTCTAAGATGATTTACGGTTTCACAACCAACCCTTTCTATTTCTATAGGTTTCTCCTCACATAAAATCATTTCTGAAGCTCAGCATCACGAAACGTTTTCCTTCCCTTTTAGCTGAGTCTACAAACAGTTTTTAAATCTCCCCTGAGATGGCTAATTTTGTGAACTGATGTTTAGCATGTACTTGAATAGCAAGTCTGAAAGGAGAGGACAAACTTATTTCACTTTACTTTATCCAAAACAATTTCCTCCCATCTGTAGTTCCTCGTTGGGAGAGTGGGTTCCGTTCTTAGCTAGCACTCAGTTGGCTGCGAGTTCGATCTCCGACCGGCCAATGAAGAATACGAGGAATTTATTTCTGGTGATAGAAATTCATTTCTCGCTATAATGTGGTTCGGATTCCACAATAAGCTGTAGGTCCCGTTGCTGTTGCTAGGTAACCAACTGGTTCTTAGCCACGTAAAATAAATCTAACCCTTCGGGCCAGTCCTAGGAGAGCTGTAAATCAGCTCCTCAGTGGTCTGGTTAAACTAAGGTATACTTAACTTTTTCCTCCCATCTGTGACTATCTACTGATGCTGGAAAAGGAGCCTGCAAAGGTGTATGAAACTTTCGAGCTCGGAAATCAGATGGGTTGTCCAGTTCCTCTTACGAATTGCTGATAGACTTTGGAATTCTTGGCTTCTCTCTCTTGCCATCAGTTTTGAAGGGAAGTCCATCACCGCTTCCCTCACTGGCAGTGACCGAGTTTGATTTCTGCAGCTGTGTCCGTCTCGGTCTCTTTTTCATTATATTTTCATTTTTTTCTATTGTTTTGATTAATGTTATTGTTGAAATAAGCAAGTTCCGTGTTTGTATACAACAACTTGACTGGATACTAGATTCATTCAGTTTTTACGGCCCAAAAAGTTAAGTGTACCTTAGTTTTACCAGACCACTGAGCTGATTAACAGCTCTCCTAGGGCTGGCTCGAAGGATTAGCGTGGCTAAGAACCAACTGGTTACTTAGCAACGGGATACAGCTGGAATCCGAACCACATTATAGCGAGAAATGGATTTCTATCACCAGAAATAAATTCCTCTAACTCTTCATCACCAACTCCGGCCCATCGAGTGACAGTCCGAAGCTCTACCAACTAGCCAACGAAGGGGGTACCAGACCACTGAGCTGATTAACAGCTCTCCTAGGGCTGGCTCGAAGGATTAGAATTTTACGTGGCTAAGAACCAACTGGTTATTAGCAACGGGATACAGCTTATTGTGGAATCCGAAACATTTAGCGAGAAATGAATTTCTATCACCAGAAATGAATTCCTCTAACTCTTCATCAGCCGGTCGGAGACTCGAACTCTGGCCTGGCGAGTGCCAGTCCACAGCTCTACCGACTCGCCCAACGAAGAGCTGTAAGAATAATCATTTCTGACACTAGTAAAAAAAAATTAAGAAGCAAAATGAAACTAAACTGCACAAGTACGTACCTCCCTAAAATTTATCCCTCTTCAGTTTTTTGAGTTGCAAGAACTCTTGATGAGACGGCATAAATCCGCATCTAGCGACGCTATTTGGATACCCTTCAACGGCTCTCAAAGCATCCGATTCTTGGATGTCGATATCTCGACATTCGAGTGCATGCGTTGTCGTTTATGTATCAGGGGTGCTTATCCATCATCGTCTTCCAGCCAATAGCGAAAGAGCAAACAGGGGATCAAGATGTTTACAAGACCCTTCAGATACTTCTTGAATATTGGAGCTTAATTGACATCATGATGAGTCGGCCTTAACCCAATTAGAGTCCCGGGCAAATGCCTCATTATTTCTTTCGTCTACCGGGTAACGCTATTAGATTTCACAATTTGATCTCCAAGACCACGCCTACCCCCAAACGTCCCCATATGACTCTGTGCCTCTTCTCGTCATCCTTCTACTTGCCTACCTTTTCGTCTTGCCAAGGAACAACATTCATTAGTCTTTTAATTGCTTTCCCTCCCCTCTCTTTTTTTCGTGATACGAGAAGCGTTGCGTAGAACAGCGTCGAAGGTGGGATTCCGGTTAACTTTGCAGTGTACAGTATTTGTTGTTTATTGTCTTTATATATTCCACTAGTTATTTTACTATTTTCTTAGGTTTAGTTTCCCCGGCAATTCACATTTTTTTTTCCTCTGATCATGTAAACAGTCTGATTCTAATTTTATGCTGTTTTGTACATATGAGAAATTCTCGAGATAGTTCGAAAAGTTGTGCGCGATTTATCTCCCCCTTCTAAAAAGACAAAAGAAAGAGAGAAAAAATAATAAGAGGGGCGGAAACAAAGGTGTTTCTTTATTTTGCCGGTAGGTGAACCGCTTTAATTGTGTTGGGGTTTTCATAATGGGGAGTTTCATTAGCTTTGTCAAAACAAAAGGGAAGGGGAGGGGTTTGCTGGGGGTCACCAAGAGAGCCGAAGCGAAATCTGCCCTTCTCCACGACGACGAAGACAAAAGGGCGCACCTGCGGGATGAAAAGAGAGAGAGAAGGAGAGGACGAGAGGGCGACGTAAAATGATAAGAAAATGCTGAAAAGGATAAGGAAAAACGAAGCGGAGAGGAAGACCACAGTTGTTGTAGGGAGCAGTTTTATAACAAAGTAACCCAATTAGGCCTCCCGTCTGTCTTTTCTTTGGCTTTGTGAAATTTTGCCTCTTCTCCTCCTCCTCCTCCTCCTCCTCCTCTCTCCCTTTTGCACATCCCTCCTTCTTTTTATCTCAGGACAAATTGGAAACGGATAAAAGCAATCCCGACAGTTCGTCTCTCAATCTCTCCTTCTTTTGGATGCTGTTGGCAACAGTTCAAAGCTAAATGAGGTTCAGCCTCAAAGTTTCTGAGCAGTAATATGGTTATACTTTTATCTAATATTTTGAAACTTCATTTTCCTCCAGGCTTCCTCTCCCTTATGTTTTCTTCATTCTTCTCGGACCCCTCGCTTTTCCTCTACTAATTTTTCTTCAGTCCTGTTACGGCGGTGAATCCTTACTGGAGAAAAACTTGTAGTTTGCAAAGAGGTTAGTGAATCTTTCCTTTGCATTCTGGTTCGTAAAGTATCTCTTGCTGTTGATGGACAACCTAGGCTACATGATGTATGCTCTCTCTCTCTCTCTCTCTCTCTCTCTCTCTCTCTCTCTCTCTCTCTCTCACACACACACACACACACACACACACACACACACACACACACACACACATATATATATATATATATATATATATATATATATATATATATATATATATATATATATATATATATATATATATATATATATATATATATATATATATATATATATATATATATAGAGAGAGAGAGAGAGAGAGAGAGAGAGAGGGAGAAAGCGCACGTCTTTACTTTAGCTTTCAAATGTGCATGCGCGTACGCATGTTGATGAATTATTCTCCTTTCTATTTTGGGGATGTACAGTAACCCTAATCCTTAAAGCGCCTCTAACCGTTCTTTGATTTGAAAGGTCACAGTATGGTATGATCTGTAGAAGCGCTGCTCTATAAATATTACACTTACATTTTCATTTAAAGTGAAGTTCAACAACTTTTAGTTTGTATTGTTGAGAAAATGATATATTATATGTTTATTTTTTTTTCATTTGTTTAATTCTTGGTTTGTATTGTTAAGAAATACTTTTAGTTATCACCATCATAACTCTTATTTGTTTTTGAAATTATCAAGATACCCAACAACTAGGAAATCTTTCCTAGTCGTTTTTGGTTAGGTGATACTTTAAGTGAATTATTTAAGTTTGAGTCTCAACTTCCATTCTCTCTCTGTTTCTGTAAGTATGTGTTTGTTCTATGGGTAAATGCATGCAGCCATATATATATATATATATATATATATATATATATATATATATATATATATATATATATATATATATATATATATATATATATATATATATATATATATATATATATATATATATATATATATATATATATATATATATATATATATATATATATATATATATATATATATATAGTCATGTGTGTGATTATAAACCACTATTAACGTTTTCACTTTATTGGAAATAACTTGCATCTAAAATATATTGTAGACGATCAGAACTTGAACCTTGTCATTTTGGGGATGGAAGTAGAGTGGCAGTGACCGTAATCATTCAGTAGATGGCTGAATGGTTATGGTTATTAATACCTTGCTTTCATTCTCAAAAGGCAAAGTTTGAATCCTGGCCATGCGTGTAAGTTATTCCCAAGGCAAAGTGAATTCATTATTAATGGTTTATTTGTGGCCTACGAGTTGAAAGTACGAAATGTTTTATGCAATATTGACAAGCTATATATATATATATATATATATATATATATATATATATATATATATATATATATATATATATATATATATATATATATATATATATATATATATATATATATATATATATATATATATATATATATATATATATATATATATATATATATATATATATATATATATATATATATATAAACAAACTCGTTGATTCCTTATTTACAAAAAGGAACTTGTCTGTGTATCTATCCTTATATTCAGTGTATCGTTTGAATCGTTACTCGTAAAAATTTCCTTTAAGGTTTTGTTAAATGTTTCCTAGGGAAAATGTGAGGAAAAATCTTCTGGCAGCCCAGTGTTTTCCACTTTCAAAGTACCCATACTATCGCTGTCCTTCCTTCAAACTTTTTTTCTGCGGATGATGCGTATGGTTCCATTCTGGGCTAATTATTCCATGTGAATTCAGTCTCCAATGTTTATGAAGCGATTCCTTAAGTTCAAGTAGATTAATTAGGACTGATGGACCTGGAGGCATCTCACGTTTCTCAAGTGACTTGACTATCAGTATTCCATTGAGTTTAACTAAACTAATTTTATTTTTGCTCAGCATTTAGGGACATTATACTGTGAAGTCAGAGTCATTTATAGAACTGATTCAGAAGCCTTTGGGTCCCTTGGTGACTTTTGGAGTTTACCTTTCCTCCGGCATTTTTTGCGGGCTGTCTAACTGCTTGCCGTCGACTGTTTCTTGTGTGGATGACGTGTTTCAAACTTGAGGGTCCCACAGGAGTTATTTGATGATTATAAATGTAAGAGTAAAAATTCTGGAACTGTTTCGTTGAGTATTTATAGTGATGTCTTATAGTCTCTGTCAGAGAAAATCTCCATCGCCCCAGGGGAACTAGGTACATATGTATCGATGTACCATACATAGAGATAGTTTATTTTTAAAGTTTATAAGCGTGTATATATGTCTGTCTTCTCTTTCCTTCTTTAAATCTTTAGCTGAAAACCCTCCAGGACAGAGTCAGGAGACTATAAAGCCACAAGGGCTCTTCTTTACCAGGCCTATTCAGTTTGCTAAGGGTTTTATCTCGGCTGCACCGAAGATGTAGAAGTTTACCTATGGCACAAGGGCTCCAAAGAGAAATCAGCCTGCAGAGAGAGACAAGTTATAGGAAAAGATGATAAATATAAATAAATATTAGGGAATAGAAAATAAGACCGATACCCCTGAACTTCAGGAAGCGTAAGCGGATATATTAGGAATAAATTCGCTCTTTTGCTTAAACATTTGGAGGTTAGAAAATTCCAACGCTGCATTCAGTTCCTCGTTGGACGAGGTAAACTTCTGCATTCAGTTCCTCGTTCGACGAGTCGGTAGAGTTCTCGGCTAGCACTCTGCTTGTCCTCGAGTTCGAGTCTCCGACCGGCCAATGAAGAATTAGAGGAATTTATTTCTGGTGATAGAAATTCATTTCTCGGCATAATGTGGTTCGGATTCCACAATAAGCTGTAGGTCCCGTTGCTAGGTAACCAACTGGTTCTTAGCCAGGTAAAATAAGTCTAATCCTCCGGACCAGCCCTAGGAGAGCTGCTAATCAGCTCAGTGGTCTGGTAAAACTAAGGTATACTTAACTTTTTCCTACATCATAGGTGCAGCCAAGATAAAACTCTTAGCAAACTGAAAAGTATTAAACGAGTTGCCAGATAATTACACTGTTTGCAGCAGTAGCCAGCCTAGTGTTGCAAGCAAAAACAGCTAGGCCAGGTAAAGAAGAGTGCAGAGGATTTTTGTCGTTGTAGTGCATTTTATGCAACAAACATGATGAACTCACTTTACGTCTGATGTACCCAATCAGTTACAAAGTGGTCTAAACGTGCAACTTTTCTCTTGGAATCTATAGATTGGCATTACAATCTGCAAGGTGACTGGTTTCTAGAACAAGATTTTAATTTAATGATCGGCCGGCTCTTGGATCGCAGTAGCCGTTCATAACTTTGCATGAAAAATACGTCAAAAATACAAAATGGGAACCGTGACAGTCTGGAATGTTCCATGGAATATTTCCGTGGATGGTGTTACCTCATGACACTGGCTTCCACTCATTTTAAAAGTGACATTAGAAGATCACAAGTATTTAAAGATTATAAATTTTCATTTTGAAAATAGTAAAATAACTTCTCACACTTCATCCGATCTTGTTAAAGGTACAAGATTCGGGAATATGTCTTTTACATGTTTACATAATTAAGTATATTTCACACTGAGCTGTTGTCGGTCGCTTTGTACAGCAGGCACTAGACTCTTGTAAACGTAGAGGAAAACCTTTTATTTCTAAAATTAAACAACTTCTCACGAAGAATCGAACTGTGTGTCACTAAGGTGAATATATTTTATTAAAACTATTATCGGCCATTTATTGCAACTGTTCACCCTGAGCACCCCTAGGTATTCTTCAAACTTTTACATACACACACACACACATGCTCATATATATATATATATATATATATATATATATATATATATATATATATATGTGTGTGTGTGTGTATATATATATATATATATAGTATATATATATATATATATATATATATATATATATATATATATATATATATATATATATATATATATATATATATATATATATATATATATATATATATATATATATACACTTATATATGACATATTTATTCACAAGACGAGAGCTGAACTAGGCCCTTTTCATGAAAAGTACAAAAATAATATGAGCAGCTTAGTGAATATTCTCAATCGCGAAGAAGTATATAACTTAGCTTCGTTGACTAGTCTCCTGGTGTGATGAGATAAGTTTTAATCCAATTAAAAGGAGTAAACTTAATTTTGTACATCGTAATAAGTCGAGCATTGCTGCATATTTTCCAATTAGAGTTAAGAAATATTCCCGTCTTAATGATGTTTCAAAATAGACTTGGGAGGAAATTATACCCAAGCTCCGGAGGTGTTACCGACCGCCTTCGCCTCAAGCTTCCCCATCCCCCCCCCTTCCTACCCATCCCCTTCCCAAACCCTTTCCCTTGCCAACTCCTGCAACTTCGGCGCCAAAACTAGCCATATTTTCGGCCAAACTTTGTTAATCAACGAAATTCTATCAGTCCAATACCGGCGCAGTCTTTAAGGATGGGAATTTTCTTCTAAGCAAGACAAGACCCTGGTTTTTACATCAGAGGGTTCCTTGAAAGATTTGGTAAGTATACAGAAGAAAAATAACCATCCAGGAACGACAAGATATACAATTATACAATTTTATATTAAGATATTACCTTTAAGATGATGCGTACATGGAAGAGGAAATATATTCTTACCTACAGGATTTGACAAATGCATAAGAGAATTTGAAATGAGAAGAGTGCACTTGTAGCAATTAGGCAGTTTACCGCCAGAGCGTATGGAAAGGAGGGGCATTT
Source organism: Macrobrachium rosenbergii (assembly GCF_040412425.1). Classification (NCBI taxonomy): domain Eukaryota; kingdom Metazoa; phylum Arthropoda; class Malacostraca; order Decapoda; family Palaemonidae; genus Macrobrachium; species Macrobrachium rosenbergii. Next base: position 13,084,487 of record NC_089743.1, on the reverse strand, counting down.
TGGTATTATGGGATTTGCTAGTATCTGCACATTTTTAGCGGGGTATTTTTCTAAGGTTGTTGCACTTGTTGATATGTTATATTCCACTGTGTAAGCTTGCACTTGTAACTTCTCAATTTTCTATAAAGAAAATGTTATGGTGTAAGTTCAGTAATATTAATTATTTTGTTTTTATCCCTTAAATTTCACAAAATATCAGCTTTTGTCGTATATCATTGCTTCGACAGCTATCTTAACTTACTTTGTCGAGAGAGTATAAGTACTTTTGAGAATAACAGATTTTGCAGTGTAGATAAAGTTGTATGCAGCTTACTATTGGTCGATGTTCACTGAACAATTAAAAATGGAGTTACTCTTAATATATGAATATCATATGCCCTAATTTTACAGGGAATATTGAATTAAATAAGAGGGTTCCTTAGAGATTAAAGCAAATTAAAGTAATCAGCTGAATGATAATATTGCTCTCTATATCATGCATGCTAAATCTTTCCCTCTTGTTGATGCCACAGACGGTATATGTCTTATTTGCAAAGTTTGTCTCGTCGCACCCAACTCTGTTTCTTGTTTTCTTTTTGACCTTCAGCGAATCCCCCTTTTGACTTCATGATTCTGAAATGGAAACTTCCCTGTCCCTCTCGTGTATATATCCTTTTGCTTCTCGGGCCAAAATTCTTTGTGCCTCCAGAATTTGCAAGCGCAAAGTTGCATTGCAAACGAAGACAGCTTGCGACGCCGATGCCACACTGCCTCGATTTCTAAAAGGAATTTCCTAATGAACAGGAATTTCTGTGCAGAACATTTTCTTTCGGGTCGGTACACATTTCCTGTGAATATCAACTGGCTCCACTTTTACCAGAAGTTACTCCAGTTACGGAAACATGAGGTGGATATCGTGAAATTTAGCTGAAGGGACATATTTATGAATTAATGCGCTGATTTTTCTAAAAAGAAGACGGGCCGGAATACGTCTAATGAAAGAAATTGCAATGTGATGGTAGGGTGAACTTAACGTTTCTTATTTTCATACCGAATTAGAAAAACCGACAAGTATAACGCTATTTTTTGAAGGATTTTTTAATCGAAGGGTACAAGGAGTACATTTTAACGGAAACTGTGTGCAAGAGATCTGGATTCACATATTTATTAGTACCAAAAGTGGTTCAGTGATCTTGATGCTTGGTTCTATAACAGAAGGGGTCGACTGACGCACATTGGTTCAACCTCATTGTGCCTCTTTTGACATAAACAAAGAATTTTGTACCTGGCTGTCAGTTGTCGGTAGTGTCAGCCATGGTAGACGAAAGCACCATATTCTATGGGAAAGGGTGTATATGAGCAACATAGGCTATATATATATATATATATATATATATATATATATATATATATATATATATATATATATATATATATATATATATATATATATATATATATATATATACACACACATACACAAAGAGTGCTAATTTCACATTTGTGGGGAGGCTCCAGAGGGTGTTAAACCTCATTTCCCAGCAAGACTTTTCCACCATGGTTGCGACCCACCAGAGTAGACTTACCACCAGGGATATAATGCACTGTTTAGCTTAAGGAAAGCAACGCTGACTTTTCAGGAAAGAGGTTCAGGTTGTTTCCTTCCCATGTCATGATGAATAGTTCCCACTTGTAGCTAGTTTACATATACTAGGCCTTTCTTTGTTTATTTCAACGTTCCTCTTCAGCTTTGAAAAGATTTGCATCTCCTGAATTTTTAATATGCTCCATATTACTTATACTTTATGCATTGCTTACGTATTATCCAAATATTAGGAAGTACAACGAACTGATGTTTGTAAATGTACGCTTTTTATTTTCGCTAGGAATTAATTATCTCAAAGTCTCTCAGTCTCTCCCATTCTGTTGGAAAAGTCAGTTATTACCTTTCTGTTATTCAGCTTAGACCGTGATACCATTTTAATTAGTCACGTTAATCTTAGACACACTCTCCTCCTGTCAATCTGTCAAGTGTCACCCGCAAAGCCACATCTTCTCGCATTGGGTGTGCCAAGGCCAGCAGACTTTTTGTTTATCGGTATCTCGACCTGACCTTCCCTTCCCCATTCGAGTTCAGGTATATATGCGGTGCAGATGTTTTCGTTTCCTCCTGTCCTTCTTTAAAAAAAAAAAGTCTCTGAACGAACATACATCATCATATGACCTTGGAAATTGATGTTGGACATGAAATGATAAGCCAGAAGCTGAACGCAAGGAGAAAAGTGATGCTTAATCATGTGCTTTTTTCTCTTTACTTTTCTCAGCCACATATATACTACTAAGTTTAGAAAATGAAGCGTCGTTCGGTGAGGTAGAAATGAGAAACATGATAACGATTGCCGAAGGAACACTCTGAAGTCGTGCGTGGCTGTGAAAGGCAGAAATAAGTAATATCTGTGGAAGTAAACTGTTTTTGAAAGGAAATAAGCTACGCGGTTTGAAGGAAGTAAGGGAAAATGCAGAAGCCGAAAAGTGATCTTCAGAACGCTCGAAAGGAAATAACGATGTGGTCCAAAGGAAATTAGAGCAAGACTCGATAAAATGCGTGATTGAAAAAGAGACCCGTTCAATGAGGTAAAAGTTCATTTGCGATAGAGATTTATAAACTGTGAATTAGGCGCTGGAAACTATTTAAGGATTTTTCAGATTTTCAGAGTTACTGTAATTGAGAGACATATAACAATCTGAGTTTCAAATATTATATATATATATATATATATATATATATATATATATATATATATATATATATATATATATATATATATATATATATATATATATATAGTTACACACATATATATATATACAGTATATATGCAGCAGTTGGACGGGTGGGTACCGTTCTCACCTAGCACTCTGCTGGCCCCGCATTCGATTCTCCGACCAGCCAATGAAGAATTAGAGGAATTTATTGCTGGTGATAGAAATTCATTTCTCGCTATGATGTGGTTCTGATTCCAGAATAGGCTGTAGGTCCCGTTGCTAGGTAACCAGTTAGTTCTTAGCCACGTAAAATAAGTCTAATCCTTCAGGCCAGCCCTAGGAGAGCTGTTAATCAACTCAGTGGTTAAACTAAGGTATACCTAACTTTTACAGTATATATTCACACACACACATGTATATACTTTTATATATAATATATGAATTTTTGTCACGTACACGAGTGACTTTTCTACATTCACAAACATTAACCCCAAACATAGTTTAATATAAAATTCAAGATACCTCGGAAATAATTACACCCAGAGAAATTATGATAAGTGCATCTGCCCAGGCCAGTATTCGAACTTGATCCTTTGATTTAGATGTAACGTCAAACGGTCGGCTCTGACCTATCGGTTAGTTCGAATCATGGTCCGAGCGGGTGCACTTATTTTTCATAATTCCCCTTAGTGTTAATTAATCTTAGCGTAAAGTTATTTCGATAATGAACGATATTTGTGGCTTAATTTGTGTGTGTGTGTATATATATATATATATATATATATATATATATATATATATATATATATATATATATATATATATATATATATATATATACTGTATATATATATATATATAATATATATATATATATATATATATATATATATATATATATATATATATATATATATATATATATATATATATATATATATATATATATACATATATACATACATACATATATATACATATATATGTGTGTATATATATATATAAAAGATAATCTTGTAGAAGAGTTCCTTCAAAAGTTTTTGATATTTTGATATTTCACAGGGTATTTAACAGGAAAATCACCAAAATTGTCATCGAATAGTTGACGCAGGATTTCAGGGAGAAAATTGCGCAAAACTTAACTGAGTCGACCATTTAAAAGAACTAACACTAGTCAGTACGTTACAGAGGCTGCTTGAGAACAGAAAAAAGTGAACCATTTTAAGCTAAATTTACTCTCTTATTCGGAATTGCTTGTGTATGTATCGTACAATAATTGTTTGCAATGAAAAAGCGTTTGGAAATATTTATATTCTTCAAATAAAATACCGAGTTGGAAAGCGAATGGAAAATGTCTTTGGGAGAAATTATGAAAGATGTTGATAAAAAGTCAAAATTACTTATGGATATGAGCAAACTACCAAAATTAGTGACAGTACACCATACAAGTTTGAAAGACGTAAAAGTCTAGGGAATATTCGAAAAATATGCAGTGAAATGACGGCAGGCATGCAAATATAACTGAAGAATTCCAAATCAGATGCTTCAGACAATACTAGAAGGAAAAGACTGAAAAATAAATGTTTTCTGTCCAACAAATGATTATGGGCCTAATGACACTTCAAAGAAAACGGTGGAAGCAGGGATCATATCCTACCTATATATATTTTTTAAAGAATACTGTACAATAAGAAAGCTCCCTGTGTGAGTGCTGATTTTCCAATAACCTATTCTGCAAAAAAAAAAAATTAAAGACGGGAAAATATTTGTTGACAGAAATCTATTGGAGAGGGAAAACGGGTGTCCAGAGAGATAATTTCAAAGAGCCACGTTTCACAGAATCTGCCCATTTTAACAGCAGTGCCAAAGCGGGAATAGAGGACTGAGAGTGAGAGAGAGAGAGAGATGTTGATATCATGTTTGCAATATTGGCTCCATCACTATCCTATCACGAGCGTAAAATTTATTAGCGGTATTTATGACATTGGATCTTTGATGCTAAATCCGGCAACATTCGCCGGTTGAATGAACATCATGTTTTGGCATGGATAAACTCGAAAGGGATTTAGGGGCATAAATCTGTTGAAAATGGTACAGATGAATGGCTTGTATAAATGCGAATTGAAAATAAACAGTCAACTTAATTGAAGTGAGTTGCCTGGATAATTGTGGTTGAGTAATGAACGATGGCCAGGGTTGATGTGAATGGCTTTGATGAATGGTTTGCAAGAATGAAGAACTAAGATTAATGAAATAAATGTCAGGGATGTATGCGGCTAAAGATGAAGTAATTAAACGGGCTCAGGTGAATAGTCTGTATAAATATTTACAGAAAACTGCAATTAACCTGGTTGTAGTACATGGACGAGTGAGCCATTACCACCAGGTATTTTTAATATAAATCTGGTGACGGATTGATGTTCAATCTTGGTTCTTTGTTGGAAATTAATCGACATGAAATAAAGTGTTTATATGCGTGAACTAGCCTAGAAAGTTATGGTTTCAAATAAAGATTTATTCATGGTGTTTTCGGGTAAATAGGACACCTGCCAGCCTGTCCTATTCCAGGATGATTGCGCTGGAATAATTTGCCGACTCGTATCATTTAGCCAGCAATGCTTTTGTAACCTCGTTGGTTTATCACGTAATCTCACAGACTGAGAAACGATACGTTCAGAGTTTCCAATATTTGTAAACATATGATATGTGTGGGGTCAGGAAAATGACATTAGGCAAATGAGATTTTTCTTAATGAATGAACGAAAGTGATATGCAAGGTTTTTATTTTTTATCCGGAATGATGGGGGAAATTTTCTTATCAAACTGGAATAATTTTTTATAAATAAGAATATTCCGTAGCTTGAGGAAAAGCAGTCTTGCGGTTCTTTGATATACTTGAGTTTGTAATATGACTGGGTAAGCAATAATTGGCAGGTTTTCTTGGCTTATCAGAAATTAGTTGACAGATTGTTGTTATACTCTAAAACTAATTGTAACTGTAAAGGAACTCCTGGAATTTTAAGACAGGATTGTTATATTTATCAGAATTCTGAATTTTATTTTCGTTAACCAGAATGAACCTGGACAATTTACCTATTTATTAGCAATCACATATTTTATTAACACTAGAAAAAGTCCTATTTCTCTAAATTATCCATTGTAATATGTAACTGTTTATGTGCTAACCTAGATTTTTCTATATTCAGTAATCACATCTAATTCGGCAGTTCATATTATGGGCCACTCAGAAATGCAATCAAAACACAATATGTTTATTCTTGAAACCAAATAGTAAATAAGAAATAAAGGATATTAATAAAAAAAATATACGATCTGTCACATTCATATTATTTTTCAATTATGGTTCCATCAGCAGATATATAGAAAACGAATTATAGTTATGTGGCTAAGAAATTCAGAAGAACATGTATGTTGATACAATGTATAAGAGTAAGAAATCAAAGCTTTAAATTAATAATAGACTATTAGAAATGAATATTACATCCCAAGAAACTGTTGCATTTCGGACTGACAGAAGCGGAAGGATTGAAATGTCAAAATTTGAAATTTCGAAATAGAAACAGATGTAGGTAACAGAAAATTCTTTCCGAAACATTTTTTGGTATCAGAATTATATTGATGAAATGCCATCAATGTGTTGATAATGTGAAGCAGCATATATTCACGTAGATTTCTGATAACTCTCTCTCTCTCTCTCTCTCTCTCTCTCTCTCTCTCTCTCTCTCTCTCTCTCTCTCTCTCTCTCAGGTGGTATTAAAATTTCAAACCAAATATATTTTCAGCTGTCGGTGTTCTGAGTAGTAAACTGATATAATTTCTTAGGTTTTTTTTTTTAAATAAGAGTTTTTACTGCGTTACGCATAATTTTTATTCAGAATAACTAAAAAGCAAAGTATATAGCAATTTTTATTATATATATATAAATATATATAGATACCCAATTTATATATATATATATCATATATATATATATATATATATATATATATATATATATATATTTACATACACATACATGCATATATACATACATACATATCATATGCTTTTATCCATTGAGGTGTGGCTCCATAAGGTATTAGCTTTCCAGTTTTCAGTAAGTCTTTTAGAATAAGGTTGCTAGCATTCTCTACATTGTACTAATTAGCAGATAATTCATCAGCTGCTTAGGCACGATGAGATTAACAGTAGATGACATACACACACATACGCACACACACACATATACACACACACACACACGTACACCCACACACCCACAATGCGTGTGTGTGTGTCTTTTTAATGCTATTTACTGAATTATCACTTAAAATAGTTACTCTCTTATTTTAATTACTAAATACGGGCTATATATAGTAAAACATTTGGGAGTTCAGTTGGCTTTGTACAAATCTGTTTAAAAGCGTGGTGGCAAAAATAACATGAAAAATCATCTGGAAAGATGATAAAATCACTGATTTTTGCATAACTTTTAAATAAATCTAAAGTATTGGTGTAAAATACTTAGCAGAATTAGATACCAAGTACATATATTACTTACGGCGAGAATTGCGACTGGAAACTCAGGCTATTTTATAATCTCTTTTATTACAATTTTGTCCCCGTGTAAGTGAAGCTGATCCACTAATCAAATTAGGCTCAGAACCAACCGAAAATTTTAATTAGCATGTACAATCCGATCTCAACGCCATAAAACAAATTAGAGCGATTAGAGTACAAGCCCATGTCTCAAATCCGACTATTTATGAGTTTACCTTTGCGGCAGACAGGTTGGCTTTTTGCATGCTGGGCGCTTCAGTGTGCAATTTGTTGCCTTTATGCAGAACTTATTGGCGATGGCAGGGTCATGTTCTAGGAAATTATCAGGAGCAATGTTACCATTGTCCATTTATTGTTCTTTTCTTCAGTAATGAAAAGAATATTGCTATTACTACCACTGAAGTCATTATTATTGTTAATATTTTTATTATTGTATATTGAGGAGAGGTTTTTTTGATTGAATGCTTTTATCAGTTATATTTGTACTGTTACTACTGATATTATTATTAAGGAAAATGTTTTTGCTTGAATGCTTTTACCACTTACACTACTAATCTTATTATTTATTATTATTATTATTATTATTATTATTATTATTATTATTATTATTATTATTATTATTATTATTATTATTATTTCCTAACCTCATAAGGTGGCTAGCCAGCCAAACCTTGCAGCAAGAACTTTGAGAGCCAAGTTACCATGCAATTTTAGATCTATGTACATCAGATATTTCACTTCCACCCCCAGCTTTTAGGTCAAAATCGTTATATCACTCGTTTGAATGCTGTGACTTGATACTTTAGTACATGGGCACATCGAAAATATTTAAGGCGGGAAGCCTAACCTGCTTGTTGAAAGCCTAATTAAGTTGAGTATACCTTAGTTTAACCAGACCACTGAGCTGATTAACAGCTCTCCTAGGGCTGGCCCGAAGGATTAGATTTATTTTACGTGGCTAAGAACCAATTGGGTACCTATAGCT
>NC_089743.1:13056197-13071197 GCF_040412425.1 Macrobrachium rosenbergii | reverse complement strand
TGTTCAGTAACTGTTAATGTCGGCACGACAAAATGTTGCCGCTAAAGTCGTTCTCCTTATGATGTCGTCATCATAGAGTGAGGGGAAATAAGGGGAAAGGTAGTTGGGGATGTGGAAAGCGGGTGGGGGATTTTCCAGACGAGGAAGCCTGGTTCCTGGCCACCCGACCGAAGCAGCTGACACGAAAACGGTTTCTAGCCATGGTTCGTCCCTCCTGTGCCCACCTCGCCTGCCATCCTATACCTTTTCTACCGTGTTACTTCCTATTCCAGTCATCCTTTTAGTCTCTCTCTCTCTCTCTCTCTCTCTCCCTCTTGTATTTTTTGGTGATCACTTTTACTTGACTATTTTCCAGGATTTCGGTTCATTTTTCCTTTTGTCATTTTTTAGTTGATTCCTTTTTGTTGTTGTTTTTTTCCATTCGGTTACGATTCGTACTTGCCTATATGCGTATGGCCTCGAATGTTCATTCTCTTTCTTGAAAGTAAAAAATGTATTTATATTTTTAAGGAAAGCCCAATAGCTCAGATTTGCCGCAAGAGATACATACGAGTTCTTACCTGATCCACAATTTTACATTTCAAGTTTAAGCATTTCGTATGACATCTTTGATCTGTGTACCAAGATTTCTAGAGCTATGCATGTGCTTATTTATGAGTTGTATGATTATTTGTAAGTCTATTATGTTTGCGTTTTTTTCTGATCAATTAAAGGCATGATGCAACTGCGTATATGGAAGTAAATTTATATAGGGACCTTATAATGACGATTATTGTATGGTAAGAATAAACAAAGAGATAAAGAACAGTTAGTGAATACGTCTTTTATATTAATTATTTTTTTTATGTTTCCATCTCAGCATTGTATTCATGTCACGTAATTCCGTAACTTGCAGAGATAAAGAGTGAAGGCTTGTTAAAAGGAATTAAGAGAAATGTAAAAGGGCGACAGACTGACAAGGCTGTCAGACAGGCTAACTTCCGCTAACTTAAAGGAGGGATCGATTGAAAAGGACGCCCGAAGAAGAAGTGGTAGAAATTGATCGCGAAAACTGATGGAGATTTGGAGATTGGAGAGGCTTCCCCTCTTATCCTCTTGAAGAGTGTCTTTGATGGACTAACTTTAAAGTAAATACTAAGAGATGACTTCCAAGGAGACAAAGAAGGAGCCGTGCTAAGATACAACCGAAGACATTTTTAATCTTATAGAAAACTGGTGAAACATTGTGATTTTTCCAGATGAAATATTATAGTGGTTCCGTTTCTAACTTATACTCAGTCATTTGGAACTATTGGTGAACTTATCAGAATGCTAGTCTCTCTCTCTCTCTCTCTCTCTCTCTCTCTCTCTCTCTCTCTCTCTCTCTCTCTCTCTCTCCCCATGATATTCGCGATGCTCTTGTGTTCTTCAGACAATGTTGAAAACTCCATCAAATACAACAATCGTGTTTCACTTATGGTTTCAGCTTTGCTGCCATATTCTGCAGGTGGCATAAATGAACGAAATGAAGTAGATAATGTTCTTAATGATTGTAATGAAAATATTAATTAAAGCAATCTTCTTCTTTTAACGTGCTTTTTTCCCATTTTTGTATGGGGTAAGCACGATGCCTTCTTTTGAAGGATTTTTTTATTTGACTTTGGGGTAGACCGTAGTCTCGATCGGCTGCCCTGCCTGACATCGCTTAGACCCCGGTAGTGTATGGTACATGTCTCATACCAGACCCAACGCCCTTTCTCCCAGCAGCGAGAAGTTGTTGCGCGGGTAGGTCGAGAGTTCGAGACGTGTGAGATGTTTGTTATGTTTTTAGAAGATGTTGTAGTGGCTTTGTTTTGTGTGTGTATTTAGTCTGTAACACCCATTTGCTTTTTAAGCAAACCTATCCGTTGATTACATACATAATCCCGGGGTGTCTACACGGATAGCAAAGTGTCCGCCTCTCTGATCAGTCGGCTGCGGATTTGAACCCGCGCCACAGACCTCTACGAAGTCCGAAGCTGCTGCTGTAACCGACTGTGCCATCGAGGCTCCAAAATATTAATTAAAGCAATAATTCGTAATAACTACTTTTGGCCTACGATATGTAATTTTTTATCGTATTACAATTGTTCCCTTAGTCAGGGTATGGAATATAAATTTTTAAGACTTTTAAGGGTTCAGGAATAAAGAAAGGGTATTTGCATCAATCTTTGATTATAAAAGATTAAGAAAGGACAATGTTAAGAAAATGAAACGGAGCATCCATTTCTATTTAGAATATAGAGTTAAAAATATTGTTACATACTGAAACGTTGAGATATCTTACAATTTATTCAGTAGTTTAACACAACGTTCAAATAATAATAATATGAAATAATAATAATAATTGGGCCTTTTGAACAGCGAAGCAGGGAAACCCTGAATTTATATTTTCCTCTCTTTTTTTTTTTTTTTTTTTTACGAAAGAAAGGCACAGGAATGTAATGTGCCAACATTATTCACTCCATGAAGAGTCTTGAAATGTAACTCTTCACAACACATCGATTGGGAAAAGAGGCCCTTTAATGAATTAGTCTGCGTTCAGCGTCATCAAAGACTTCCCTCTTTCGAAATTCCTGATCGGGTCTTAGGGGGGTCTTCATCTGCCAATCTTCATTCAGGGGGAAAAAGTGTGACGAAGGAGCCCCCCTCTCCCTCTTTTTCTCTCCTTTTCTTTCTCTTTTCTTCCTTTTTTTCCGGGGTATCAAAGGACTTTTGAGTGCACTTCGAGTGGAAGAAAATTGGGAATTACCTGCCCCTCTCGGTTCCTCAAATCCCCCTTCCCAATCCTTTCCGAGATCGTTGTCATTTTTTTCTTCTTTTTTTATGGTTTCTTGGTTCTTTTCTATTAGGCATTTTTGTTACTTAAGAAATCTCTCTCTCTCTCTCTCTCTCTCTCTCTCTCTCTCTCTCTCTCTCTCTCTCTCTCTCTCTATATATATATATATATATATATATATAAATATATATATATATATATATATATATAAATCTATTATATATATGTAAATATATAATCTTCGCCATATAATTGTTTAATAATGTAACACAAAATGATTTCCTGGATGCAGTTCCCGCAATTTATTGCTCGAGCTATTTATGTGGATAATAATGTATAACCATAAGATATTATTGTAATATCGGTCTCTCGTAATTTTCCTCAAAGATAATGAGAGAATGCTTCCTTTCCTGAACAGCCCTGCTTTTACGAGGAAAACCCCGACACACTGTTTACTTTGCGTAGCAAGTGTTAGCGTTAAAGCAACTTAACGATCGGTTAAGTAATTTTTGAAATTTTTTGTACAGGCTTTCAATGGGCTTTGTTTACGTTACAGGCAGCCATGTGTGCCCCCTCGGAACATCCATCAAATGACAGACATGAGAACTCTCTCTCTCTCTCTCTCTCTCTCTCTCTCTCTCTCTCTCTCTCTCTCTCTCTCTCTCTCTCTCGAGCTAGTGAGTTACGAGAAAATATTTTTGTGGATGAGTCATTCTGTTAATGCAGTGTTATTTTCATCCTCGAACTTTATTGTAGTAGAATTTTTATTTTTTTCTAGTTTAAATCTCAAGTAACGTCATCTACAGTGTCATTAACTTTGAACACGCATATTTTTGTTGCTTCAGTTAAGGAGATTTTCTCATTTACCTTAAATATGTTCGAAAATTATCTTGCTGTCAGTATTTGTTTTAGTCAGAACTGAGTCTTAAAAGTGAGAGAGAGAGAGAGAGAGAGAGAGAGAGAGAGAGAGAGAGAGAGAGAGAGAGAGAGAGAGAGAGATTTAATACGTCCCCATAAGCAATAACAGCCCTTCTTTAAAAAAAAAATTCTAGCGAATTTTTGACGGAAACGTTACTGCATGCATAAAACTTGATTTCAAGAGCGTTATCATGGAGCCTTCTTAGATAGACAGGTACTTACAGTAGAGTAAAGCTTGGTTAGCGTCCCAGCTGTTGAACGTTGAAAGCATATGATATCCGAGTGGAATATTTGGCTTCGTTTTCTTGCACACGATGGAGGCAAAGTTTTCCGAGTTCTAAGCTGTTTGCTCTTATATCTAATATTGTTAGGTTGCGTTAAGTAATGTTTTTTACTTTCGTGTAAGTTTGTGTTTGATTGCAACAACATTGGGGCTTTAAAGTTTCCAGTTATATTTTATTTCACAATTTCGCCTCCTATGTTTAAATATGTAGATATATTCTCAGTTGTTTTTTTCAAAGTCTTAATAAAAGTTTATGTTTGATTGCAACAATATTGGGGCTTTAAAGTGTCGAGTTATATTTTATTTCACAATCTCGCCTCCTATGTTTAAATTTGTAGATATATTCTCAGTTGCTTTTTTCAAAGTCTTAATGAAACCATTTTCGTTTTACTTGCTGTAGTTGACCTGAATGCCTTCTTGAGAATTTAGAATTTGTTATTTAACCCTCTTTCTACGCCCCCTGTTTTGAAGACGAGATCAAACCCATCCAGTGGGTTAGGTAAACGAGACTTCATGATTGGCAAGCCAACCCTGATATATATCTCTGGACATCAGGTTCATTGGGCCAGAGCCTTTCATCTTCATACTTGCTCAACCACAACCCTCCCCCCCTTCTTCACCACTCCCCTCCTGTGCCACATTTTCTTAGATTATGTCCATTTCTCCACACACTCCCCCCTCCCCTCCAAAGTCTTCACCCACCCCTCTCTTTGGCTAACATATAATGATGTCAACCTTTGCTCTTTCCTTTAACTCTGGGTGTTACGTGTGTTATGTTTTAAGGGCTGTTATTACAGAGTGAGTGTGTACAGTGTTAATTACACTGTCATGATGACTTAATTTTACTTTACACATCACGATCATCGTAAAGGTTTTGGGAAGGTCACATAAACGAATGTGTGCACCAGCACACTTATTCTCACACGCACGCACACACACACACACATACCTCTTTCACGAGGGGTAATTAAAAGAAAAATATGACGAATCGAAAGCGGTCTTTCAGAGCAGAAAAACTTAAGAATTTTGAAAATTATGAAAGTAAATCAATAACTGAGTGGTCGCAGTGATTAAGTCGTTATATATATATATATATATATATATATATATATATATATATATATATATATATATATATATATATATATATATATATATATATATATATATATAGAAATCATCAACACACAATCACGTGTGGAACAGAAATAAATTTCTGACTCACGTCGGGATCGAACCCAGGTCTCTCAGGTGGAAAGCAAGGGCGTTATCCACTGGGCCATACAAGTCTAAAAGAAGTTGGAACCTGAGAGCAACTGCACCCAAGGAATTACCTGGGCAAGCTAACTGCTTGCATACCAGCGAGTTTTCCCCAACTTCCCGACTCAGCAATGACCCAATAGACAACATTTCATTCTGAATTATCCCTTCTGAGTGAATAAGATAGAAATCATCAACACACAATCACGTGTGGAACAGAAATAAATTTCTGACTCACGTCGGGATCGAACCCAGGTCTCTCAGGTGGAAAGCAAGGGCGTTACCCACTGGGCCATACAAGTCTAAAAGAAGTTGGAACCTGAGAGCAACTGCACCCAAGGAATTACCTGGGCAAGCTAACTGCTTGCATACCAGCGAGTTTTCCTTGGGTGCAGTTGCTCTCAGGTTCCAACTTCTTTTAGACTTGTATGGCCCAGTGGATAACGCCCTTGCTTTCCACCTGAGAGACCTGGGTTCGATCCCGACGTGAGTCAGAAATTTATTTATATATATATATATATATATATATATATATATATATATATATATATATATATATATATACATATATATATATATATACACATATGTGTATGTTTGTGTGTGTATACGCTTATAACATATGTACATACACACATATATATACATGTGTATGTGTTTGTATGAAGGTATTGAGAGCGGCTAGTGTTGTGGTAGTTTTCTGCATAGAGGGTTCATCCGTGATTCTGCAGTCTGAAGTGTTGATGTGACAGTGATCAGTCTGTTTTCTTTTTATTTGATCTTGGGAACCACCTCCTTTCAGGCAAACGGCTTAATGCTGAAAAGAAAATATGTGTGCGTGCTCTCACAGAGAGAGAAAACTCGCCCTCAAATTTTCCCAAAGAAGAACAAAGCTATATCACGTTGGGGTGAAGAAGAAGAAATAATAACGATTACCAAGTTATTTAAGGAGTGTTTCGGCACAAAAACATCCCGACATATTTTCTTGCAGTAAGTGATTTAGAGCTTGGCCGTCACAAGTTAATTCCCACTATCAAGTGATTTACTCAAGATAAGCTGCCACCGTTCGATTTTAGAGCCACACGAACAACAAAAATCATTTTATTTTCCTCCCTGGATGAAACTGGGATGGGTTTGTTCCAGCTGGGTATATGCCTGCTCCCCTGTGTGTTTAATAATTGTGTGTAATGTGTGAATCTAAGTTTTCTGCTTATTTTGAAACGCGTGTGTCTGTGATTACTTGTTTATAATGAGTGCATATGTTTCTGTTGGTGTTTGTGTTGTGTATTGGCACATATACGGACGGGAATTGCCTTATTCCCTGTCGTATTTTAGGTATTAATGTAGACGTACTTCTATTTTTTTTCCACACGGCCGTACTCCGTAAATATCTTTATGCGTGCATGCAATATGTTCACTTAGGGTCGTTACTTTTTCGTACCGTGCGAGTAAAATCCGCACGTGTAAAAATGCGTATGTAATAGTGCATATATTAATCTCCGTGTAAGTTTTTAATAGCTGAATATAACATATGTGACTGTTTAAATGATTTCCTTAAAAAAATGACGACTGAACTTTCAAAGTAATTTTACATGAGGAAATAAAAAGATTTAGAACTGACTTTGTCGCGTACGATGTCATATTTTATATTGGGAAGTGAATGAAATAAAATTTTTATTTGACAGGAATCCTACACGAATTTCCATTTGTATAAAAAGAAAGGTAAAAAGGGTTTTAAGAAATACAGGTTACGAATTTTGTTTCGGAAGACATGGCGTGGAAGACATTTAAAACCATCTCGCCCGTTTTGGTGAACATACTCTTGTGTTTTTCTGGTTACTCATTTACAGTACGTGGTCATAATCCTTAACTCTGGACTTTTTTTTTATTAACGTCATCTGCCCATTTTATTTTCTGTGCTATAAATTACTGTTTATTAGAATTTTCCTTTTGGATTAGTTCAGCCACTTTCCTAACCACGAGGAACCTTTTTGTGACTACAGAATGATCCTGATTTATGAGACAAAATGTGTACCTTTGCTCCCAGAGGTTCTGCCTTCTTTCGTAACAGGAGAAAAGGCTCGTCGGAATTAAAAAGAAAAGAAAAGGATAGGAGACGGAGAATTGGATTTGCTTCGTCACCTGATTTACTTCAAGTTTATTGCTTCCCGTTCTGTTGGTTATACTGTCTCCACTGTCCTTTTAGTAGAACTCTTATGGACAAACTGAAATTTCAAAAGGCGAACGTCACTTTCATGTAATGAGACATTTATTTTGTATTTACCTGTGTCTGTAATTGTAGCGGCTTGTCTGAATGAAATTTATTTGTTGTTATACTTGTCGTCGCCAAACTCATCATCATTAACATAATCTTCATAATCGTCTCTATCTCACAAATTGCAACGTACTTATTGAGCAGTGCATATTATGAAATAAATTACTTTATTCAGCAAAAGTATTTAAGTATTTTCAAAATGAGTGCTCCCGTTTTCAGCGCAGAATTTTTAAAATATATTAGAAATTTATCCCACTACGGAGTTCCAAGGTTTCTTGAAATCGTAGATAACACGACTAGGTACTTACAGGTTAAATAGATGCCACACCAAAGGCAGTTCAACGCCTGACTGGGTAAATAATGTGTGTCTAAGATAATCTCATTTGTAACTGAATGTTAAGATGTCCACATTAAGATTAGCAATAGGATTTGCGATAGACTTTTACGGCCGTGGATGGCGATCACCGTTACAGCTCATGGCATTTGCAATCTCGCTTTATCTCCGTCGAGAAATCGCATCTCCTTTGGAAGCTGTTATAAAAGGATAATCCTTATTGATATTAATTTAATGATATTGTTAATAAAGGTCTGCGGTGACGATAATGGAGCGTAGAGCTCCATTTGCGCTCCGGTGTGATAAACAAACGACCTCGCTCTGTTTCAAGAGCAAGTGATAGCAATTCGGCTCCAGACCCGACCCGCTGCTGCTGCCGCCTGCTGCCTCGCCCCAAGATGGGGCCGTCATTAGGTTGCATTGACAACCCGATTAAGACATATAATAATAAACCCTTTTTGGGTGAACGGCTATAGACATTACGGCAGGCAAGGATACAGGGACCTTACTGAACATCCGAAGGAGAGAGAGAGAGAGAGAGAGAGAGAGAGAGAGAGAGAGAGAGAGAGAGAATTTAGTACCTTGATTCAATCAGATGAAGAGAAACACTGACGGATAGTGTGTGTTTGTGTGTGTGTGAATGTTTCTGTTACCTTACATGAACCATTGAAGGAGACAGGAAGACAGGGATAGAGAATATTTAGGATCCTAAACGAATCATCTTGAAGAGAGAGAGAGAGAGAGAGAGAGAGAGAGAGAGATTTTTACCTGAAAATATGTTCTAACCATCCATCCCTCACCTCCCGGGGACCTGGAGATTACCTCGTCGAGGCACTCAGAAAGACACAGGCACAGACAGGAAGTATGTTGCTGTTACCATACTGGAATTCGAGACAGAGACAGAGAGAGAGAGAGAGAGAGAGAGAGAGAGAGAGAGAGAGAGAATGTTTTTATCTATACGAGAGCTCCGGTGGTGTCGACCAGCCCTGAATATATTTCTCCCGATGACCAGACCCTGAGTGACGCTAGATGTGTCTCCATGCCTCCCAGTGCTAATTATCAGTAAGGTCAAGTGCATTGCCTAATTAACTCGTTTAAGGACCCAGGATATCCACTGTTGAACAGTGGCTTTGCTGAATGTTTATGATGACAGCCTTGAACTACACCCCCCCCAACCCAACATTCCCCTTCTGTAGACCTCTCTCTCTCTCTCTCTCTCTCTCTCTCTCTCTCTCTCTCTCTCTCTCTCTCTCTCTCTCTCGATATTCGAATTCCTGTTACCTACCTTTGAATGCCCAAAATGCCATATTTATTTTGTATTTGCTTAGTTATTTGATTTATTTTTTTACTTACTTGTTTCCCTCCCACCTACTTTATTAGAAATAGGCTTCTCGTGGCAGTTTTTATTAAAATTCATTCTTTGGAAGAGATTTCTCCCCTCTTCCTCCATCGTCCAAATCAACTTCAAACTTATTTAAAAGAATGACGCTGAATGATATGAATGTTTGCCTTGGGATTTCGCTCCCCTCAAAAAAATTCAAATGAAATTGGCTTGTAAGTCATCCAATCAGTCCCCACCTGTCCCCTTCATCCCCATATTTTTCCTTGGGGATTTAAATCTTCGGCACCGTGGACCATTTAAACCTTTTAGGACGCTTTGTTTTCTAATGTACAGACATTGTTTGGTCCGGGCAACACACTTTGGCTTTTAGGGCCTCTGGGAGTGATGGTTTCAGGATGTGATGGTGATGATGTTGATGAACGGCGCAAATTTTTAATCACTAATGGATTGAGCGTTCTCGAAATTGATGTTTTGCATCGGTGACATTGATGAATTGCGCAGGTTCAGTGTTTCATCTCACAGAATGAGGCAGCTACTAAGTAGAACGATTCTCGGCTCGTACTTGTTTTGTTTGTTTAGTGCTAGGAACCAGTGTTGATGGATTTGTGTAATTAACTTAATTACCTTTGCCTTTTAGCTTTAAGAATGTTTTTTGGATAAACTTTCTCCCATTTTCAGTATATACACACACATACACGTCTAGAAACACGCGCGCACACACGCGCACACACACATATATATAAATATATATATATATATATATATATATATATATATATATATATATATATATATATATATATATATATATATATATATATATATATATATATATATATATATATATATACCCATGTATGTATGCATGTATGGATTTAAAATTGTGAATAAGTTTAGAGACCAGTCACTAAACTTCTGCTTTGGTTTCATTTTGCAATTTTTTTTTTTTATACCTTCAGTTGAATTAATATTTTTCTATATCTTGTCGGGGATTGAAATAAATAATACCAGACGCAAAACACCATGCTTCCAAGATTTATCGGTAGGTACTCTGAAAGCATTTTCGGTTTAGAGCCATTAGGTGCGAAGGCTGCCCCAACTGATGCTCCAAGAAACGAGCTTTAGAAAGCTCCCTCTCACGCACTGCGTGATCATGAGCTCGTTAAATTCTGCGTAACTTGTTTACATAATTTGCCCCCAAAGTTTGTTTCTCGTTAGGTCCTCCTTTCTTCTTGTTGCATCTCTTTATCCTTCATTTTTTTCTATCCATATTTTAACATTTCATTAAATCTTTATTCTTCAGTTATTTTGGTTTTAATACTGTTATATTCTCCTGGGTTTGTTTCGGTATGGTGGGCCCAGTTGCAAAAGTGGTAGAATCCAACTCAAATTTTCAGATTTCATAGGATATCAAAGCGAAGAACTTAAGTCAGCCCAACGTCACTTAAACGATTATCCCAGGGCTACTCAACCTCAACCCCTAAGTATTTACTGAAACCTGCTGACATCACCCCTTCTAAGAAGAAAAAGCATATAGTGAAATTATACATACACATGCGCACGCAAACATACACACACTCACACACATACACACACACACACACACACACACACACACACACATATATATATATATATATATATATATATATATATATATATATATATATATATATATATATATATATATATATATATATATTGTGTGTGTGTATGAAGGCGCGTGCGTGTATCTGAATATATCTTGATTACGATTGCGGTATCTTTGCAAGGAATCATCTGACATTCTCTCGTTCATTACGTTCCAAGTTTCTAATAGCGACAATAATAGACGCAAAAGTGATGATGGCACTACTTCGATGTGGGACCATTCACAACTACAGACAGGTAAGAATTTGAAGTTTAATCGAAGTATAACAATTATGGTGCTAGATTCGAAGGGCAATAATTGCCTAAGAAAATCCGCTCTCCATACAAAAGCCTCCTGTTAAGGAAAGCGTATTGCTTGTAAATAACAAATTTGAAATGATGATTATACATTGATTAAAAGATACAAGAAGTCACTAACTGATGATTCCATGTGTTATTCATAAGTTTGGCTAGACAAACATTGCTTTGAATTCTGTTTCCCATTTCCCTCAAAGTCACGATTTGGCATGGGTTATTGACCCACATCATCATATTCTATGAGCAATATGCGAAACCAATAATAAGTTCAATGATAAAGGTTTAGTGCACAAGTGAAGAACGTAAGGTCCAAGGGTCCGCCTGCCGTCTGCGAATATTACAGACCTTGAGAACAGCCTTCAGGAGCACACGGTTGGCAGAGATGGACGAGAGATGAGTTGAGGAGTGCTCTTGTCGTTGGGAGTGTGTGCATGCAGAGAGGATTTGTATGTGGGAGAGTAGTTTGGGGGTGGGGATAGGGGTTTTGGGGTTGGGAAGGGGTGGGGGTTGATGTTAGGTTGTATCTTCGCAAGCGCCATTTGATCCATGAGTGACCACAATTCATTCTTATCTTAACCCAACTGTAGTTAAATTTGTTGTGATTTGCCTCGACTTCTGGATAGCTCACTCGGTGATTTGTTGTCTCCGGGAAATCTGCTTCTTTGTTTTCCTCGAGCATTTATTGTTTTATATCTCCACGTTCTGTTTTTTCAGGTTTAACACTGGCTTTTAAGTCCCTAAATGTCACTGTTATCTCGCAGCGCGGTGGAAAATGCATACTGGATCTCATGCATATATAAAGTTGTGTGGTTGTTTACAAGGTGATTTATTTATTTATCTTGCGGTTTCTCGCATTTCTTAATTTTGCAGTCCTCTGGCGTGCTCACCAAATTACTTACTTGTTGACACATTATTGCTTCTTGTAATTGATGGTCTTTCATGTCGCAAATTTTTTTCTGTATAAATTAGAATCTGGTATTCTTTTGATCTTTTGACAAATGTCAATTATATATATATATATATATATATATATATATATATATATATATATATATATATATATAAACACATACATATATATTTCCACACACATGTACACACAGTATTTATAATTTCTGTAATTAGACTAAGACCGTAAGTAAGTAAAGAGAACGTTTTCAATCATAAATATTTGTATGAGGTGGGATTTTGAAAATTTTCACCACTAACAACTACTGTATGTTGACATGAAAGCATTTTGGGCAACTATATTATTTAAAGCTTCCAATAATACAAACAAAATTATTAATGTATCTCGCAGCTGTTTTCCCCAATATCTTATTTTATTATTAGAAATTTATGCTGCTAACTGTCGTTTTACTTTTTTAATGTAAGCTGCCAAAGATTTTTTTTCCTTTAACCATGTTCAGGATTAGTATCATACCATGTTAAGAGTACGGGAAATAAACTGCTTACAAAGAAAGGTCAGACGTTTACAAAAGTTGCAAGTGCAAGTGTGAAGGTGAAGATCTTCACCATCTCAAGTGCATCCAGTCAAAACCGATGCCAAAGGTTATCATAGCTAAACTGTAAAGGCCACCCGCTACCTGGACGATGCCTGTGTTTTGTGCCCCTGTGAAAAATGATAACACTTCAATATCGAGAGGTTATCAGTGCAAGTGGTGGTTAACGCCGCAGTTAATCGTTCGCTTTCGATGTAACAACAATGGTAGAGGTGTCAGAAGTCGTTGCATCAAAGTCACCGTACCTTTGTAACAGCAGACATCAAACAGTAGTTTAGTTTGTAGCAACAGCAGCATCACTGAACAGTTTCGGGGGACTTGTTTTATTTAATTTTTTTTTTTCTAGAGAGATAACCAAGAAGCAACTCGGCCATAAAGCAAGTTCATTTCGACCTAAACGTCCTTTCGAGATGTCCGAGGGAATCACAACAGTTTAATCTTCTTTATTCCGTCCTCTACCTCTACCTCTCCTACCCCGACCTGCCCCTCTCTGTCCTCCTCCTCCTCCTCCTCCTCCTCCTCCTCCTCCTCCTCCTCCTCCTCCTCCTCCTCCTCCTCTGCCCCACGTCCCTCACCACCCCTCCTCCATCTCTTTTTCTTTTGAGGAGTTCACTAGCAGCATATAATGAGGAGACAAGTTGCCTAGCGCTTTCTTGGCCTCGGCTCAACGTAGTGCCTTATGATTACAGATCCTTCTCCGGTTGCAAATAAAGAGCCAACGCTACCTCAGTCCTTATCAGATAAGGGTCGGCCGTCGTCTTGCAGCGAGCATCTCTGGTACAGCTTTATCAGAGACCATGGGGTACTTCTAATGTACTCTAAATTACGGATTTTTCTCTCATGGAAGAAAACTCTTGTAGACCAAATGAGGTAGTTTCTACAGATTAGATTACCTTTGTCAAAGAGAATGTTTGCATCCTCTCTCTCTCTCTCTCTCTCTCTCTCTCTCTCTCTCTCTCTCTCTCTCTCTCTCTCTCTCTCTCTCCTGGTTATGTATATGCTGTAGCTTGATAAAACAAAATATTTGCTTTCTCTAAGACATCGAAACCTTTTATGTAAAATTTTGAGGGATAAAAGGTTGTGAATAGAGTTTGGAGAGTAGCAGATGATAGAGTGTTCAGTAGAAACTGTAAATAGAACCTGCAGAGCCTAGTCGAAGCAGTTGAATGGTAGGAGGTGTAACTTTACGACGGTAATGGAAGGCTAGAAGACGAGCAATGAAAATTATTATGGCTTGTGGGAGAATGGAAGGTACCGAATTACAGCAAGGATTGGGAATTACAGATGAACACAAAATGAGGGAAGAGGTAAAATACTGAATAGATGGAGTAGGGAACGTAGCAGATCAGCATAAGGTCTGGAAGAGAAGGATGAATATAAGAAGAGATTGTTGAACCAACTCTTCTTTATGGAACTGAAGTCTGGTTGAAAATGAAAGGAAGGTGATGAAAACTGTTGAAATGAATTATTATTATTTGCTAAGGCATGCGTAGTGGGGTATGGAGGATTGAAAGGGCAGCATCAGAGAAAAATGGATTAATACGGTTTTAGGTCATGTGAAGAGAATAAAAGGACAAAGTATGGTGACAGGTATGTACAATTCGGAAGTTTTGGAAGGAGTGAGGACAGGGAAACCTAGGAACCGCCGGGTGGACAAAATGATTTTCTTTCTTCCATAAGAAAATATTGCCCTTAGTTACAAGTAAGAGCCCGTGCAGGATAAAGAAAATTTACTGTAACTAAAGCAGCTACAACAATACTACAAGATTTTGGCATAGGGATTCATCCTTGATTCTGAAGTTTAAAGAAATAATATATATATATATATATATATATATATATATATATATATATATATATATATATATATATATATGTATGTATAATATATGTATATATATATATATATATATATATATATATATATATATATATATATATATATATATATATATATATATATATAATATATATATGGTACGTTTAAACACTGCTTTGATGGTGACGATGAGTCTATGATAGCACTAACAAAACATATTTGAATTTGTGTTGGAACATACTGATGTCCTTCCTCGTGGTCTAGTGGCTAGTGGTTAGGGGTAACCTCACTGTGACATATCGCCCGTGGGTCCGAATCCTGCCAATATTGTCAGTGTTTCTTAATTTGTTGCACTAATTGGACTTGAGACTTTGTAGTGACAAGAGTATCCAAAAGTGTGAAGAAACCAAGAAGTGTATTTGTGTGCATATGAAGAAGGTGTCTAAAGGTTTGCAAAATGCAGCCTATAATGAGTTAGTAAGAGAATGACAAGAATATCGTTGGAATTATCACAATGTGAAGA
>NC_089743.1:13036197-13053697 GCF_040412425.1 Macrobrachium rosenbergii | reverse complement strand
GCAGTTTATAGAGGGTCCGACAAACTGATAAACTGAAACATTGATGGCTTGAGGGTCCGACAAACTGATAGTTCTTCGTTGGAGGGATTTAGAGCTGTCGCCTAGCACGCTGTTGGCCCAGCGTTCGACTCTGCTAATGAAGAATTAGAGGAATTTATTTCTGGTGATAGAAATTCATTTCTCGCTATAATGTGGTTCGGATTCACAATAAGCTGAATCAGGTTCTAGCCATGTAAAATAAGTCTAATCCTTCGGGCCAGCCCTAGGAGAGCTGTTAATCAGCTCAGTGGTTTAAAACTAAGGTATACCTTAAATTTTTTTTTCCGAAAAACTGATGGTGAGCCTTCTAGTGCTATTGCGGAAGTTTTCTGCACATGTTTCATCCAGGAATCACTAGTTGTATGATATTGCCAGTTATTCTTCTGGTATCTGTACTTGGGTGTCATATGATAATGGAATTATATATATATATATATATATATATATATATATATATATATATATATATATATATATATATATATATATATACTGTATATGTATATACAGTACATATACATATACATACTCCTAATGCGCGCGCAAACTCGAGTACATTCTTACAAGAGGCGAGCAGAAGAGAGAGAAGATGCGCGCGCACATTGCAGATAGTGTCCTGAGCCTGGCTGTGTCTGACTGATGAAGGAGGGACAGTAACCAGATGCGAGGTGATTGACGACCTCCACCTGTTCTCTGGAAACGAGGAACTGGCCCGAGATGAGATTTGTACAAATAAATATTGCGCCATTGACCGTTGGGATGGAGGCCTCTGATACTATTATTGCTGCTTGTCCAGAGGAAGTTGTGTCCGTTGCTCCCTATTTGTTGCTGGTGGCCATAAAAGATTGTTTGTTGCTCGTGGCAATGGCTGCTTTTATGTTGCTGGTCTTTCTTTCTATCTTTTGACTTTGCATCACTGTCTGTCTTGTTTGTGCATGCGTTGTTTTTTTTCTAGCTGAATTTTTGTTGTTGATTGTTTTCAATGTAACCGGTTGTTTAGCTTAGGAAATTTTGTACTGAATTAGTTTTATCTCGGCGCGTAGTTTTAAGTAATCTTCATTCAGAAGATGAATATCCTTTTCATATTTATTCAGTGAATATGTTTAATTATTTGTCAGACAAGTGTGATGTAGCTTATTTTGCGTTTGTGAACAACAAAATAGTTATCTTTATTAATATGATTTATGTTTGGCTTAATTTTTCTGGAGATATTTTTGTCTGAATATGAAACTGACATAGTGGGTGGATCCATGGTTACACGTTTATTCTGAGTTACATAAAAAAGATACAAACTTTTTTTGCTTTTATTTTATCGATTTTTTGTTCAGGTAAAAGAGATTTGACACTGACTCATTGTCCGGAGGGTTTTTATCCTCTCTCTCTCTCTCTCTCTCTCTCTCTCTCTCTCTCTCTCTCTCTCTCTCTCTCTCTCTCTCTCTCTCTCTCTCATATCGGTGGTACGTGCTTCACGATGAGAGACCGAGCACAAGACAGTGAAAAGGGGGAGCTGGAGTGGTTGGACAGCAAGGTGCTTGCTCGTTCTTTTTCATTGTAGAGCAAGCAAATAGTTTTTGATTTAGTGTTAATCAAGGAGGGTAGAGAAAATAATGTAGAATCTCGTAGAAATAATAGGAGAATTAAAAACCTTTGATTAAATTATTAAAAATAATAGGTAAAACAAATAGTGTAAAATCTCACAACCAGAAAGGTAGATAGAAAGAAGACACTTTACATAGAAACGACAATGAAAGTACTAAATCCTCGTAGATCGGTCGTTTCGGAATAATGCTGACATAAATATCTTAATTTAATTCTCCCTCTATCTTGAGTTCCAGAAGTGGAAAAAAATTAATTCTTATATCATTTCAAACATGGGTATTTAAACGGAAAAAATACTGCAAACATTGGACATAATTTTCAGTTTAAACATTCTTTAACAATAGCCTACGAACTTTGGTAGTACCAGAATAACACTGAAATGGCAGTAATGGTAACCCTGTTTACCCTTGAATGTTTTTGTTATAGGAAGGTAGTGATTCTTGCGCTGCTGTTCCGTATATCTTTTCAGCCAGGCCAACCAACCCTCTGTTTTCGCTTTTCCCTTATTCATCAATTATTGGCCTTCAGCTTTCAAAACAAGTCGGAGTTTCTCGCTATGCTGACTCCGTCGCATTTTTTTTTTTTTTTTTTTTTTTTTAATTTCCAAACATCTCTGTGTCAGACGCAACATCGATAAGACTTTTTCTTGTTAAGGCTGTTTTGCATGATTGGTGCATGATTATGACCGCTGCAGTCACTTTTTTTCTGATCTCTCTCTCTCTCTCTCTCTCTCTCTCTCTCTCTCTCTCTCTGAGGGAGCTCGTGACGTCAGTGCACCTCACGTGGTAGACTGTAGGGATTACTACAGAGTGCTTTCAGTGTCCCTTCGGCTTCCACCTGCACCCACTTATTAGACTTTTACTTTACCTCCGTTCTCATTTCCTTTCTTCCATCTTGCTGTCCAACCACTCCAGCCCCTCTTTTCACTGCCTTGTGCGGTGAATGGTGAAAGTGCCTCCAGGTACTTGGTTGTTTAGATAATTTTCATAAATCAAATTCTCTCTCTCTCTCTCTCTCTCTCTCTCTCTCTCTCTCTCTCTCTCTCTCTCTCTCTCTTTTCACTGTCTTGTGCGGTGAATGGTGAAAGTGCCCCCAGGTACTTGGTTGTATAGATAATTTTCATAAATCCAAATTCTCTCTCTCTCTCTCTCTCTCTCTCTCTCTCTCTCTCTCTCTCTCTCTCTCAGTCTTTGAATATGATTTTAACAGGGGGCGAGGTGAGACTTGCTTATTATTATGAAAAAGATTCGCACGAGACAGGACAAATGTCAATATCTGAGGAAGGTCTGATGTTTATTGATGTTCAAAGCTTTGGTTTTCCAGAGAAGCTTCAGAATAAAGGACGAGATTTCATAAAAATATTAGCCACATTTCCTTGGCACGCATTCATATATGCTGAATTCCTCTTTCGCATTGGTAAATTTCAAGGTATATATACATTATGGTGTTAAGCATATAATAAAATGGGAATTTTCAAACACGCTAAATCTCACACACACACATACACATACGCATGCAAACATACAGGCGTTTCTGTATATATAAATATATACATATATATATATATATATATATATATATATATATATATATATATATATATATATATATATATATATATATATATATACAATATATATACATATACATATATTCTGTATATATATGCATGTCAATATATATATATATATATATATATATATATATATATATATATATATATATATATATATATATGTATATGTATATATATATATCTATATATGTAATGTATGTACGCGCAGCGCGCGTGTGAGCTTTTATTGCAGGGGCATTGTCATTTTCTGAAAGAAATTTAACGTTTATCTGGGTAAAGGTTGACTATACAAAATACAGCAACAATATTGCCCTACAAGGAAAATGTCACTGAAAATACGATTGAGGAGAGAGTCAGTCAGCATTCAAGAATTCTTTTTCGACTTTTAACAGATTTACTTGAATTATTCATTTTGGAGCACATTAATATTCAAAATAGGTGCAAATCGTAAATGTTTGAAGTGGTGTTATTCAACAGTATAAAGCCAATTCAGAATTCAGGGATATTATAAATCCTGGCAATATTCACATTCAAGAATGAAGTATTTGCATTTCGGCTCTGTTTATTTTCACTTTAAAGGGACGCTGTCAATCAGTGATGATTCTTACGCTTCGTGGCAGACAGAGGCTGTTCGGGTTGCTGGGTGTATTCACGTTTCTGGGTGAGGTAGATAATATCTCTGCTAAGATATTACACTCAGAAGTCAAGTTGGAAAGGGGGGAAAAAGATATCATGTTTTTATTAATTCGTTAATCATGACTAATTTTCAATGCGAGATTTACGGTAATGGTAAGATATTCACTAATATTCTGAGGGAGAATATTCAGAGGTTAAAGATCATTTTAATATTTATTTCTTTTACTTTTCCAAATATAAACGCATATAAATATGTGATTCTTCGAGATGACATTTTCTCTGTGAAAACATTGTCGTTCTCATATTTCAGTGGGTTCAAATTTATTGATGATATGTTCGTTCGTATCTCAGTGTAATTCATATATAAGGGAGACATTCTTGACATAACGGATCTCTCAAGAGTTTCAGTCTGTCAAGGAAGAACTCCGCTTCAGGCAATGGCATTTTCAAGCTGCATCACCGTTGTGCATTCACAGTTATTTGTCTGTCAGATTACGTGATTTTCCCTTTATTATGGGTCTGAAAAAAGACATATGATGCAATAACATCAGTAATGGCTGACACGACAGAACGTGTCCAGTGTCATGTTGCTTGAGGCCTCTGACTGAGGGTTGGGGTTAAATATTGTTTTTACGTCATTTGTTTTTGTTTTAGGTTTTTTTTTTTTGTATTGAGGTCACAAAATGGAGTGACAAGTTGAATTCTTAAATCAGTCATTGTAGCTATTATTATATGTATTTTTAAGCATGATGACACATAAAAGCAAAAATTCCAGATGTGAATTATTTACTAATTGTGATATCTTATATATATATATATATATATATATATATATATATATATATATATATATACATGTATATATGTATATATATATATATATATATATATATATATATATATATATATATATATATATATATATATATATATATATATATATATATATTAAATGAGTGTGTGTGTGTGTGCGTTTGTCCAGCAGAGACCTTTATTTCTATATTTCAAGTCTAACAAGACTTGAGCACAATAAATTAATCAATATTAGAAGGGAAAGAGAAATGAAATCTTAATTCGATATTTTATACATTACAAGTCAATGTTGTATTTGTAACCTTCAGACTAGGCATCTTTGCAAGTTTTTGGTTTTCAGCCTTTTAAAATTACATAAATATATTTCACAGCTCTGCCAAGCCATAAGATATCATTTTTGTATTATTCGTAATTACAGATTTTGTCTTATACTCAAGTATTGTTATTATTCCATTGTTTCAGATATATATATATATATATATATATATATATATATATATATATATATATATATATATATATATATATATATATTTATATATATATATATATATATATATATGTATGTGTGTGTGTGTGTGTGTATACATATATATACACACATGCACACACACTCATATATATGTATATATATATATATATATATATATATATATATATATATATATATATATATATATATATATATATATATATATTTGGAAATAAAGACAAAATCCACGAAGGAAAGAGAAACACTGGATTGCTGCAAGGCCTGTAGACTTATAGTCCTGTACTTTGCTGACTATAAGTAAAGGACTATAAGTCGAAAGGCCTTGCAGGCCCCCATTGTTTCTCTTTGCTTCGTGGATTTTGTCTTTATTTATATATTCATCATGTTCCATATTTTTTTTATTCAGTTATACATATATATGTGTATATATATTAAATATATATATGTGTGTGCGTGTGTGTGTATATATATAATTATATACATACACATACACATACACACACATAGACACGCACACTTGATTTTTAGATTTCCTCGTCAGAACTCGATCTCATGACTCCACGAATTACAGAGCGTTGCTTTTTTCATTGTTTATTGGTTTACTGCGCGATTCGAAACGGCGAACCTATGAAAGAGAGGATAGGCTACGCAGCCAAGTTTGCTCAACTTCAAGGCGTTTTTCCCCTGGTTACCCCCGAGGCTTATTTGCTCGGCTCGGGAGTTCCAGGAAACCCATTAACTTGCATACAATTCCGCATGTTGTTATTAATCGGTGTGTTATACAAGTGCATCTGGTTGTGGCTCTCCCAAAACAGTAGCAGTGGTTCGTGTACTGGTAGGGAGGGGTTGCCTGAAATAAAAAAAAAACACATCTGTTTTTGATCGTCAGAGAAAAATAACGGACTGGACGGAATTCAGAACGCTTTAGAAGGTGTTGAAGTGCTTACTGCTGGGCAGATTCTTTTGTAGGTTATGAATGCCTCCAAGACCGGTTCATGAGGGCATACTGCCTAGGGGTATAGACGGCCAAGGTGTCAAGTAAATTCCTCATCATTTTTTGAGGGATGTAAACAACAGAAATAATATTGATATTAGTTGGGAAGCCACTAGTTACAAAGATTATCTTTCAGTTGCTTGTGTGTTGATAACAAGTATTTCATGAAGGGGAAGCTGAAACCTTCCGAATTACAGCAGCTGCGATGTTTTACGTAAGTATACTGGGATTTTTTTTTTATCTCATATTGAAGATGCTCTTATATTTTTTAAAAGTAACATGCAATTGTTGCGAAACTGCAGGTTAATCCTATCTGTTCTTTATCGATGTAAATATTTACTTTGCTTGTTAATATTTTCATCTACCTGTCATTAGACGTATATTTGTTTTTAGTTCTTAGCATTTTCCTTATGGAAGCTGCAAGGCAAGCTTCTTCGTATTTGGCTTGATCCGTGAATAACTACTAAAATTATGATAATATTAATAATAGTGATAACGATAATAATAACGATTGATGTTTTTAAATTACACTCACAAAGATATATATATATATATATATATATATATATATATATATATATATATATATATATATATATATATATATATATATATATATATATATATATATATATATATATATATATATATATATATATATATATATATATATATATATATATATATATATATATATATATATATATATATATATATATTTATATATATATATCTGTACGAGTGTTGGTTACGACAGTGATACTTAAGGAATGTTAAACGTAAAGACACATGCATATAGGCTAGGACAGGTTTCTACCTGTTAGGGTAGATACCAGACTTAGCTAAAAAGAGGTACAATTTCATGCAAATCTAAATGCCTTGATGGGGTTTTGCATCACTGGTATTCATGGGACTACTCAGTTAGTGAGTGCCATGTTACTTTGCTAAGGTTGTGGCACTAGTGTCACAAGGGCATAGTGACTCTGTAATATACAACAAATTCCTTTTGTAAGGGTTCAGGTTTACCATGCAAGCAATTGCATGGAAAGGAAAGTCAGTGAATCATAAGGCCAGGAGATCTGGTGGATGGCACTCTGCATTGGGCAGAGTGTGATGCAAAGTAAAAGGTGAGCCATTATAAGGTGCAAAATGAGGTTATAAATGATTATATTTACAAGGAGAATATAATTTGCAAGTTTACAAAGGAGTGATAGTGAGGGAAGTAACCAGGCATCCTGCTGTGGTTTGGGTGCCAACAAATTACTCAGTTAAAGAGGGGCACTGTGCTTTATGGGCACAAGTGCTTTCTTCCTCGAATTTCTGTTAGGTTGATGGTTCGATGCTGTAGGAGGTGTCAGTGGAACTGAGTCCGGGGAAGGCACTGGAGTGCCACCTACTCCAGCTGCTGTGACGACCAAAGCAAGGGCGGTGCCAACAATTTCTACCATTTGCCATCGCAATTCTTCAATCTCTGTGACCAGCTGAGATGCTAGAGAATTGTCCACCAGAATCTTATCTTCTGAGGACTGAGAAAGAGAGGAAGAAGTAGTATTGGGCATGAGAGGTTCGCAGGTTGCAATGACCAATTCAGGCACAGGTTGCGAGGCTGCACCAGGGTTTGAGCTTCCACTGTGGTCAGGGGAATCTGGAAGGGACCTAGGTAAACTTGGGTTGGCTCTTTTACAACACTGGTAGCAGGGCCAAGCCGGGAGAAGAGAGGTGGGCCAGACTGGATCTTCTGAAGGGAGATCTAGGGTGTGCTCTGGCACTGGCACTATGGCAGGGCCAGGCACAGGAATTAAATTTGGGAATGGCTCAACGTTCGGGACGGACAGAGACTGGCACTGCTCAGGGTGCTAATGTGGCACTGGCTGGGATTTTACGTCAGGAGTGCCTGACAAAGTGTGATGGGGGTGCAGGGCCCCTGGATGGCCTATAGGGCTGTGAATGGGGTTCCTGCCCCAGGAGGAGGTCATAGCCCCCAGGAAGGTACTTGGCCACTGAAAGTGTGTAAATTTTGGTCCTGTGGTGCCTGGTGACAGTCAAATTAATTGTTGGGAGAGTCAGTTTTAAATGATTGGTGATGAGTTTGTGCTTTTCAATTTTAGCCCCACAGGGGACCTTGTCTTCCTGTATCAGTGAGATTTCCACACCAGTGTCTTCAAATGCCTTGACCTGGCGTGCAGGTAGTGACCTCAAGGAGGTGCCACAAATATAGGACCCTTGGCTGGAGGACCTAAGGATGGATAATTGGTAACCACCAGTGCAGTGGTGGGTGTGGTTGCCATGCTCCTTTTGGAGAGCTGGGGAAGATTGTTGATGTTGATTGGATTGAGCAGAGGGGGATGTTGTAGTGGCTCCCCGTTTAGATCGTGCCCTTTCCTTTTGCAATGAGTGCACACAGGAGGTTTAGAAGAGGACCCATTCTTTGGTTGGGCTGGCACTGAGGTGTGACCAGGAGTTATCTTCTGACTCAGAGAACTGGCGGAAGGATGAAAGGTGTCCCAATCATCCGCTAAGTGGCACCACTCAGCAAGTGTCTTGGGACATTCCTCACTTACGTAGGTAGCTAATGAACTTGGGGTGTAATAAACGAAATCCTCCAGCTGCATGCATTCTAGAAGGTCCTCAAAGGCTGTGATTTTAAGGGTGTACCAGCCAACACTTAACAGCCCAAGTCTTATGTTAGGCCCAATCTGCCCAAATTTGATCTTGCTTCTTTAGGTAGGCCGCACCAGCATTATCTCCAGCATTCAGGAGTAATTTTGTAGACTTTGATGACTGCCTTTCTGACCTCTTTGAGGTCCTCCTTAGCACCATTGTCTAAGGAGCAGAAAGCGACCAGTCCCTTGCCGTCCATGTGTTTAGCAAGGATCAGGGAGATGTCTGCTGTGGTGGGGTTGTAGTTGTTGAAGACGCACTCCATTTTTTTGAGCCACGCCTCAGGTTCTGTGTCGCTCCACTTCAGGATTAGAGAGTTCATGCTGGTGATGGTGGAATTTGGGGACGCCAGAGTGGGTTGCTCAGCCCTGTGTTGGGCAAGTGCCATGGCACTCTTCTGGTGGGACTTCTGTCGTTGTTTCTCCACCTGCTCCTCTCTTCTTCTCTGTCATAGCCTCCTCCTCCTCCTCTCTCTCCTTCTTGGCAGAAGCTACTTGTTTGTGGACCCACGTGTTCAGTTGCTCCCCCCTTGTGGTTCAGCTCCTTCCCAGTTTCCAGGAAGGTCTTGGCCAGACATGTTATTGTGGGTTATCTGAAGTGCAAGTAAGGTGGTGACAAGGATACAGAATGGAAATGGCAATCTGCTTTTGCAGGTTGTGTTATGAACACAGTAGTGGGTGGCACCACTAAATAAGAGGTACCATGGGGTCTGGCAAGGGTCATTCTGGAGAGTATGTGGCTCAGAAGTGGATGGCATGGGCTGGATGTGGTAATTCAGGCACTGAGCACAATTAGGGGTGGCACCCAGTGTTCCTTGGAAAATCTGCAGGCACTCAATGTAAATGTGGTGAAACCACTGGCACAGGCCAGGTTGTGTTATGATACACACTCACTGGTGGTGGCACTTAAGGTGCCAGGGGTGAATGGGTGATAACATGGATGGTCCAACTGGCAACAAACACAAAATCTGCAGGCACTCAATGAAACCCTGAGCCAGTTAGACTGGTGGAGCAGGCAGTTATGCAAGTGTTGCAGACTTAGAGCAGGCACTCAATGTTCAGTGAGATCATAGGTGAAGTTAGGCAGAATATGCAAAATTTGTCCAAGGCATGAAAAAATGCTCTGCAGGTGATGTGCACACAACAATTGCTCTCAGTTGCCAAGTAAAGAGATGTGGTTCCAAAGAATGATAGGTTGTTCAAAAAACAGTTTGTTTGTTCGAAAGAACGGTAGGTTGTTCCAAAGAATGGTTGGCTTGTTCAAAGAATGGTAGGTTGTTCCAAAGAACAGTTGGTTTGTTCTGAAGAATGGTAGGTTGCCTGCACATGGACAGGACCAGCAATAGTTTTTCCAAAGAACATAAATGAGACATCGCAAAAATGGTACACTGATGTGGATGAGTTCAATGAACTGGGTTTGTGGCACTTAGGAGTGCAGACTCATTCCTGAGAATCAAGTAAAAATGTGCTCTCAATACCCATTATTTGAGTAGCTTGACCGTGGATGGTAACATGGAAGTAAAAAGAGCATGAACTCTGGGTTTAATGGAGCATAAGCATTAATGGGTTTGCAAAAATATCACAGTGGCTGGAGAGCAGAACTGACTTTCAGTGTTCAGTGGCTTACACTGGTAAATTTGGTTTGTTCTTGCTGGGCAAGTTGTTAGGCAATAGTTTGTATAACAGTAACAATGATCACATAAATGTTTACACTGGCAATGTTACTTACAATTAAGAGTTCAAAGTCTTATCTCAAACAAACTGGATGTATCATCAATGAATAATTACACTTGTTAAAGAGTGGATTCTTATCAAAGAATTACCACGGTCGTTAAAGATTACAGTACTATCTTAAATTACTGGCAGTTATGTTGTATCAGAGGCGTAAGTAAGAGGCTGCACCTTACAAACTTACAAATTTATTCAAGACAACAAACAGACATGTCAAGAGCTCTTGCAAGCAGAAATGCAGTGCCTGACACAAGACAAACAAAATAGAGATTAACATTCATTCAACTGTGTTTGTTTGAGAATGGAAAATGGTAATTCTGTACACAAGTTATGGACAGAGTTCTGATAAATATAGCTGGAAAGCTGATATTGTATTGCCTCCAGTAGGAATGATACATTTGACCTAATATGATCGAGGGCGACAGTATACATTAAAAAGGGCATATGCTGTCTGCTGTGTTTCTTATACACGTGTGCTCAGCATGTATGTCAGATGTTCATTGTAAGGAGTGGATACCTGCAGGGCATGAGTTCGGGTGGCCAGGTAAGATGAATGATCGTGTAGGTCCATGTGGGACCCTACAACATAAGAAAATGGCTTGCATGTGACCCAAAAGAAGTTAAAATGACTTTGTAAAATTGTACGTTGATCATGTTTGTTTAAAAATGAGATATGCCAAGGCAGTTGGATGGCTAATGGCTGATGACAGTTGACAGTTTGCCCAAAATGGTGGTTAAAATGACAGTTACTTTTGACAAGTGCATGAGTCTAGACTGCGGCTCTCAGCCAAAACAAAGCAAACGTACACACGAACGCTTCTCTGTTTTCAAGATACAAAATGAACCATGGCTCTGCTCTGAATGAAATGGCACACAAGCATACGCTAAAGTTAATAACAATCAAAAGCACAAGTGATAATTCATGGGGACCAGGACTTTCAAGATTGCAACGTTAATTCTCACAGAAGCAGAGGCAGGCGGTGATGAAAATGGGTTGATGGTGGGTGGAGCATGCGTGCAACTCCACTGCCACCAAATCTGTGTTACCTTTGGTAACATGGTAGGTTGCCAGATAGGATTACTCTTCTCTCCAGTTATCACTTTCACTGATTCACTTCCTGGCTATATTCCTGACTAGCTGAGTCATACAATTTGCCAACATGCAGTAGCGAACAGTTCCTGACTAATCTACCTGAATGGCAACTCTACTACCTGAGCAGAATGAATGGAAATTCCTCTCGTCGAGGGTTCGCTCTACTCTCATGAATGCATGCAATATGAAATTCTGGAATTTATGAGTTCCTAGTCACAGATTTATGAACATCAAACGTTAAAATGGATACTTATGCTCTATAACCTCTGTCCAACTGTATGCCCATTTAATGTAAATGGATTTATGCTAAGGATTTGTTTCAATCCCGCAACTTACAACCTAGCAAATATGCAATATTTAGATGTTAGGGTGCTGAATGTTGCAAAAGATACTGAGAAGTTGCAAGGGAATCCTGGTAAGGTCGTCACTGATGCAAGTGTTGGTTGATCTGTACGTTCTTACCTTGGTAAGAACGTAATGACACATCTGAATAGGAACCTACATGTTGTACAAGAATAAATTTAAGTAGAATTATATTGCAAGTAATGGAAGGATTCAGGAGAGAAATTCTAAGTCTAAATTAATTAAATGTATTTACATTACTCAAAATAATTATTTACAAAGAGCTGTATACGCTGGGCTCTTGGCACCTTTGAAGCTAAGTTACACAATTGAAAAGAATAAGAGTGCCACAAAATAAGGAATGAAATCTGATGTTAAACACTTCATAAATAGCTTGATTAATGGACATAGGGGCACAATGGAGGCAGATGGTTTTACAGCGGTACACACACCCTTTCTGCAATATAGAGAAAGGAACATGATCACTGAGTAAGCCAAAGCACGGACTAATTTTTACAAAGGAAATGCTGAAGGCTTAAGGAGATGACATCAAAATATGGTCAGGTAAATTACCCTTTACAAAATATGATCAGGTAAATTACCCTTTAACACTGATAATTGGTTACCAACAATGATTCAGGATCTAAGTACAATGCCAGTGGAAAAGGAAATGCTATGAGATAAGAACATTCCCCCACCGCACAGTACCTTAATTCCTTAAGCGAAGATCCATGGATGCAGAGTCAATGGAAACTCGGGTGAGCGGGACCTCTTCACTTGGCACTTAGGTTAGCACTGGGATGGTAGTCTCTCAGCCAGACAAAAAGGTAAGCAGTTGCTCGGGTGACTGAGTATCACACAGCGGCATGTCACTGGGTCAGTGTCCTGTCTGTTTCTGTCCTTGTTGACCTTGGTCCAGCCGTATATGACCTCTGTTTCCTGCTGGTGTTTGCCTCCCTTGGCAGTTCAGGTGTTTCTCTCTGAGTGCGATTCCCATTACTTTCCGCTGCAGACAATTCGTGTGGTCACTGGGAAGCAAGGGTTTTGCCTGGAAATAGGAGCTTTTCAGTCAGCAAAGTCATAAAAACAGATTAAGGTAGATGCTTTGGAGAGGCTTAAAGAGTGAGGGAACTGAGACCTTGACGAATCAATTGTCAAATTTAAATTAACAAGGAGCATTCTTAAGGTGTCTCCTGACTCTGTGTGGGCTTCATAAAGGAAACATGGAGGGCTAGAAAGTAGTGATATTTCTAGATATATATATACATATATATATATATATATATATATATTTGTGTGTGTGTGTGTGTGTGTGTAGAATCTACTGATCACTTTTGACCAGATACATATGTATTTGTATAGCCATAATGCCCTCTTAACTTCAGTCAATCTCTCTGTCTAGCCATTTTCTAGCTATTTATTTATTTATATTTCTGTTTTCAATTTCATCAATTCTTCATTTGTACCTGTTTATACATCATACCTGGATGTTGTAGAATTTTGTTTCGTTTTGTTAATTTGAATACATATGAGTATTCAGTATTCTTCATAGAAGAGAGACAGTTCCTACCATACTAAATGATTTTTTTTTCACTATCACTTTTATCATTTATCATGAAATGTATTTGAAATGAAAGCCTGTTTAATGCAATGCTTTCTTAACTAGTCTGTTTCATTTAAGTTCTTTGTTGGAGGGTGGATAGAGCGATTAGATTTATTTTGTCTAGAACCAATTGGTTACCTGGTTTATTGTGGAATCTGAACTACATTATAGCGAGAAATGAATTTCTATCCAAAATAAATT
This sequence comes from Macrobrachium rosenbergii, assembly GCF_040412425.1. NCBI lineage: Eukaryota > Metazoa > Arthropoda > Malacostraca > Decapoda > Palaemonidae > Macrobrachium > Macrobrachium rosenbergii. The sequence continues at coordinate 13,039,917 of NC_089743.1, read as the reverse complement.
CCTCTTAATTCTTCATTGGCCGTCCGGAGACTCGAACTTGGCCCAGCAGAGTGCAGCTGAGAACTCTACCGACTCGTCCAACGAGGAACTAGTCTGTTCATTTAAGTTCTTCGTTGGAGGGTGAAGAATTAGAGTTGGAATTTATTTCTACCGGCTAATAGATATTCATTTCTCAGAAATTCATTTCTAACATGGTTCGGATTCCACAATAAGCTGTAGGTCCCGTTGCTAGGTAAAACCAATTGGTTCTTAGCCACGTGAAATAAGTCTAATCCTTCGGGCCAGCCCTAGGAGAGCTGTTAATCAGCTCAGTGGTCTGGTTAAACTAAGATGTACTTAATTTTTTTTTCTGTTCAATGCACCGTTTTGATATTCCTCGTTTTCTAACAGCTGATGCTTATGAGTTGTAAAAATATCACACTTATATGTTTTATATAAATCTGTATTGAACGCCAATCGTCATAAAATGACAAAACATTGCGGAATACGCTAAAAACAGCATCGAGTAGGCGTTACGCATTCACCTCTTTGTTAGACATTTGCTTCTCATATCTCCTTTCGCGTCCCCCTTCTCAGCTTCAGCAGAAGCTCCACTAAACACAAGGTGTTGGGTGTCAAGAAATGTGCTCTTGACCTTTTTACTGCCAAAGCTTCCTGATTTTTATAGTGTGTGCGATTCTGCGCATATGTGTATGTGCGCGCGCGCGCGCGTGTGTGTGTGTGTGTGTGTGTGTGTGTGTATGATGGAGTTTAAATGCTGTCATCTTCTTTACATGTTAATAAGTTTTTTCTTAAGTTTTGTCAGAGTGTATAGGGGGAGATTTGATATTTCCCTGCTGTTCGCAACTTCATTCACTCTTGATTACGTATATTCCTGCATTATACACCGAACCTCTATGCAGAGTTCTTCATTGGAAGAGTCGGTATCGTTCTCATCTAGCACTCTACCGGGCCCGCGTTCGATTCTCCGACCGCCCAATGAAGAATTTGGGAAATTTATTTCTGCTGATAGAAATTCATTTCTCGTTATAATGCGGTTCGGATTCCACAGTAAGTTGTAGGTCCCGTTGCTAGATAACCAATTGGTTCTTAGCCACGTAAAATAACTCTAATCCTTCGGGCCAGCCCTAGGAGAGCTGTTAATCAGCTCAGTGGTCTGGTTAAACTAAGATATACTTAACTTTTGAACCTCTAAACTGAGATTTGTTCCTATATGCACACACACCCTGTACTCATATTAAGAAATATACACACACAAACACACACACACACACACACACACACACACATATATATATATATATATATATATATATATATATATATATATATATATATATATATATATATACATATATATTTATATATATATACTATATATATTTTTATATATACAATATATATATATATATATATATATATATATATATATATATATATATATATATATATATTTATATATATATATTTTATATATATATATATATATATATATATATATATATATATATATATATATATATATATATATTTGTGTGCGTTTGGCTGTGTGGGATGTGTGTTAACTTGTGCAGCTCGTCCTTTATACATGAAAATATAGGAAAGATTTGATAACTTTTCCTCCAAATACAATTATTCTCTCTCTCTCTCTCTCTCTCTCTCTCTCTCTCTCTCTCTCTCTCTCTCTCTCTCTCTCTGAGCTTGTTTCTCAACTATTTGTTTGATCTCAGAGGCCTGAGCTCCACCCTTCATTGGGTTTTTGGTACGGAAATCGTGCGATGAATCAAATAACCCACAGAAGATTTTCAGGTCAGTGAATCAATTCCTTTTCTCGGGAGAGGCTAAAGAAGTTCTGTATTTCAGCGGTTTTCAGACGTCAGTGGATTTTTTCATCTTTTTCCTTCGCGTCCCATTATTTTTACTCTGATGATGTAGCTATAATATAATTGTTCATAGGATTCTTATTGTCCGTCTGATTTTATGAATAGCTTACACAACTTTACACATAGATTTTGGATATTGGATGCACAATTGTATAATGATGGGAGATTTTGGATATTGGATGCACAATTGTATCATGATGGGAGATTTTGGATATTGGATGCACAATTGTATAATGACGGGAGATTTTGGATATTGGATGCACAATTGTATCATGACGGGAGATTTTTGATATTTGATGCACAATTGTATAATGATGGGAGATTTTGGATATTGGATGCACAATTGTATCATGATGGGAGATTTTGTATATTGGATGCACAATTGTAAAATGATGGGAGATTTTGGATATTGGATGCACAATTGTATAATGATGTGAGATTTTGCATATTGGACGCACAATTGTATAATGATGTGAGATTTTGGATATTTTGCAATTGTATAATGATATTTTGGATTGGATGCACAAGTGTATCATGATGGGAGATAATTGCACAATTGTATCATGATGGGAGATTTTGGATATTGGACAATTGTATAATGATGGGAGATTTTGATATGCACAAATGATGATGAGATTTTGGATATTGGATGCACAATTGTATAATGATGGGAGATTTTGGATATTGGATGCACAATTGTATCATGATGGGAGATTTTGGATATTGGACGCACAATTGTATCATGAAGATTTTATATCATGATGGGAGATTTTGGATATTGGACGCACAATTGTATCATGATGGGAGATTTTGGATATTGGATGCACAATTATATAATGATGGGAGATTTTGATATTGGACGCACAATTGTATCATGATGGGAGGTTTTGGATATTGGATGCACAATTGTATCATGATGGGAGATTTTGGATATTGGACGCACAATTGTATCATGATGGGAGATTTTGGATATTGGATGCACAATTGTATCATGATGGGAGATTTTGGATATTGGACGCACAATTGTATCATGATGGGAGATTTTGGATATTGGATGCACAATTGTATCATGATGGGAGATTTTGGATATTGGATGCACAATTATATAATGATGGGAGATTTTGGATATTGATCAATTGTATGATGGGAGATTTTGGATATTGGATGCACAATTGACGGAGATTTTTATATTTATGCACAATTGTATCATGATGGGAGATTTTGGATATTGGATGCACAATTATATAATGATGGGAGATTTTGGATATTGGATGCACAATTGTATAAAGACGGGAGATTTTGGATATTGGATGCACAAGTGTATCATGACGGGAGATTTTTATATTTGATGCACAATTGTATCATGATGGGAGATTTTGGATATTGGATGCACAATTGTATAATGATGGGAGATTTTGGATATTGGATGCATAATTGTATAACGATGGGAGATTTTGGATATTGGATGCACAATTGTATCATGATGGGGTATTAAAAGTTCCAAATCCTTATTAGTATGACGGCAAGCCCTTCCTCCCCCTTCAAAAAAATTGATCCAGGAAAAACAAAGAATGGGTTTGCAATCCATTTTTTGTGGGGGGGGGGAGGAGGCGGAGAATGTGTCAATTTACCACGAACTCTGTTTAGTGCTTTTGAGTCATTAAGTTTCCATTTATATAATTATTTATTGAGTAGTCAGTACAGTATCTCATTATCTTCATAATACAGCGGGTGGAAGGCATACAATTCTGCCGAAAATTTGTTGATTATACAGTTGAGTTCTTATCCTCAAAGACATGAGAGATGATAATTGCGTCGGCAACTCTAAATGTTTTCC
>NC_089743.1:13013697-13028697 GCF_040412425.1 Macrobrachium rosenbergii | reverse complement strand
GTGAATAAAAGATGTGAAAGTTAAGAGAATGCAGCCCCCTTTTTTCTACTAAGTGCAGGTTTTGAAGGGGAAGGTATTTAAAAGTTAAGGGGCGGTTTCCAGCTTTTGATTGAATTACAAGTGAGACACTTCAGCATGCTGGAGATACTGGTTGACCATGGTGTGTGGGGTATGTCTGGATGAGGGTACGGTTCCATGGAAATGGAGTAATCGAATTATTATTCATTTTTGTAACATTACTTTGAATATTCTGAAGAATATATGGCACAGTTTTGATTGAAAATTAAAACAGATATTCGGACTGATAAGAGAAAAGAATTGAGGGTTTAGTTAAAGTTGGAGGTGTGTGGATCGATTGTTTACCATGAAACAATGATTGTGTTGGAGAGTACAATGGAAATAAAAGTTATTTTTTTCCGTCGCATAAATGAACATAAAGAAAGGTCATAATAAGATGATCTTAGATGCAGTGTAGATGATGACGAGGATGTTTGTGATAGAAGACCAAGTGTTAGGCGATTAGCTGTTCTGAAAATGACATAAAAGCAAATCTTGTGTCAGAAAATGTTGATAGGAGTGTTGCTGTTTATTTATATATTTTTTTTTACAATGATAGCTTTGTAGAAAAGAAAACTTTTTCTTTTTACATTTCATGCCTTTTTTTTTTTTATGCGATAAACTTGTTGGCTCCCTTGATGATAACAGGGTTGGACAGTAACACCTTGACTTTAAATAAGAATGCGCCGTCAAATGTGCCAGGAAGGTTTTTAAATTTTGTAAGGCAAATTCTATCTCTCACTGAAGGGACAAATATAATTATCTTGATTGTTACCATTTTTCCATATCTTTATTGTTTTCTGTGTAATTGGTAATTTCATGAGTTTTTATTTATTTCTTATATTCTGACGTTTAGCCTTTCTTATGCTGGGCATTTATTCATTTATTTATCGATCCATTCTCAAGTAATTTTGAGCTTCATTGCCTTCGCTCAGTGCTTTTTTATTTATCCCTGTGAAGGTTCACCTAACGGCAATGCCATTAACCTCCGAAGCAATAAAAGATGCGGGAGACAACGCGATGATTAATATTTAAAGACCTCCGTTGATTCGACCAGACGGCCAGCTGATTGCTTCTGAGACTTCTTCCTCTTCTTCTGACATTTCGTGTTTTCGGTTCTTTTTACCACTTTTTCTTTACCTTTTCATCCTTCATATTAGTGTAGATTTCTGTCACTGTCAGAGTTCTTTCTCGGCTAGGACGCTGTTGGCCCAGCGTTCGAGTCTCCGGCCGGCCAGTGAAGAATTAGAGGAATTTATTTCTGGTGATAGAAATTCACTTCTCGTCATGATGTGGTTCGGATTCCACAAGAAGCTGTAGGGCCCGTTGCTAGGTAACCAGTTGGTTCTTAGCCACGTAAAATAAATCTAATCCTTCCAACCAGCCCTCTTTAGGAGAGCTGTTAATCAGCTCAGTGGTCTGGTTATAAGATATACTAATCACTGTCAGAGGACTGGTTATGTTTCATAAGAGTGCGTGTCATAAATGATTTTGGATGTTATTATTATTATTATTATATTATTATTATTATTAGTGTTGTTGTTGTTGTTGTTGTTGCTGATGATGCAATAGTAGCAATTAAACTTCCTACATATTCTAAATTCTATTAATCATCTGTTCCTCTTATTGCCGCAACGATTTTTTTTAATCATATCAGAATTATTATTTCTCTTTCAAGATACGATTTAAGCAATTATTCTTCATTTAACATTGTTAAATACATCCTACCGTCCTGTGCGTAGCATTTTGTTATCAATTTCTAATGTACTATGGTATTGCTACCAAAATACTCTCTATTTTTCAGTTAATCTCATTAAATACTCGAAGTAAATGTCGCGTTTGGTAAGAAAATTATTTTTTTAGTATTTCTTATATTATTTAGCTCATAAAAGTTTTGGTTACTCACTTTTGATTAGGTTCGTTAGACGAAATTGCCGTCTTGGAGATAAATTACTTTATCACTTGAGGTCTGATTAACATAAGAGTCACATTAATACTGCCTGTGCCTGACATTTTTAGATCAAGGTAACACTCGACTATCTCAGTTATAAGGTTACCTTGTCTTTAGTCTTTTTCTATTTTAAATTTTTACTACTAATATATATACATGTATATAAATATGTATGCATATATATTAATACACACACACACACACACACACACATATATATATATATATATATATATATATATATATATATATATATATATGTATATAAATGAATGTGTATACAAGTGTGTGTGTGTGTATATATATATATATGTATGTATGTTTGTATATATACTGTATATATATATATATATATATATATATATACTGTAAATGAATGTGTGTATACAAGTACACTCACACACATATACGTAGATAGATAGATAGATAGATAGATCCAGATAGATAAGCAACGCTCTTTTCTAAATGATATTGTTCCCTTCCGATCGCCCAGCGTTCCTGACGGGTATAATATACGTTTCATGAAATCCCTCGCCGTTAAGCCCCTGCGCACATTTACTCTACGGTCCAGTGCACAGAAGAACGCTAGTAGTCTACCTTTTCAGAGAATTAAGTAATTTTTTTCCCCTTTCTTTTTTCTTAACTGTAAATAGAGAATGGAAACTGGCGGTATGATGGAAGTAAGCAGAAATAAAATGGTAAGAGTTTGGTTTTGATAAAAGTAGTACTACAAGACTTTTCCCTTTCACGGAGGAGCAGACTTGGCACGTTACGTATACCTTAGTTTAACCAGACCACTGAGCTGATTAACAGCTCTCCTAAAACTAAGGTATACTTTTTTTTTCCTAGGGCTGGCCCGAAGGATTAGGTTTATTTGACGTGGCTAAGAACCAGTTGGTTACCTAGCAACGGGACCTACAGCGTATTGTGGAATCAGAACCACATCATAACGAGAAATGAATTTCTATCACCAGAGGTAAATTTCTCTAATTCTTCATTGGGCGGTCGGAGAATCGAACGCGGGCCCAGCAGAGTGCTATCCGAGAACGATACCAACCCGTCCAATGAGGAACTCAGCAGACTTGGCAAAAAGGCCCATGACACCGACTGACTCTTTGTTAGTTGACCAAGCCCTTCACACACTCAGGAATTTACATGGCTGTATCCATTAAGCATAGAGAGCAGCCGAAAGGGAATTGCCGAATTAAAAAATGTACTGGGGTAGTTTTTAGATATCTGTGATGGTTTTCTGTTCACATTAGATACACTGCTCATTTCTTATCTTGATTATCGTAAATACTTTTTTGTTGTCTTGAAGAGAAGATCTTATCGTAGTTAGCTGAAGTTGAATTAATTTAACAGAATAAAAGTTACAGTACAGAAGTCTTTCACAAATCATTTAATAGATCTACAACCCCTTTTCATCATTTGCAGTGTAATGAGTGAATTCGAAGTCACTCATAAGGCCCAATCAGCTGTGAATAGTATTTGCCACATGTTAACCATTTGTCTCTTTTTGTCTAAATAGGGCTTACGAAGTTGAGTGGGGAAAATGAAATAGATTAAAAAAAAAGTGAGGAAAACAAGATATATTAAAAGGGGCAGAACCATTGGTTTTTTATGATCACAGTTCTTTGGATTTTTTAATATATCGAACGCTGCCTTTTGATATTGTTCCGACTTGTTGAATTAGATTTTTTTTTTAAGCATGGCGTTTAAGATATGTCGAGTGAATTCATGGTTATACTAAGGCAGTTTCGAAATAAGAATGTAATGTAACTCTACTGAAAAGAATAATCTCATATCTCGTCCAGTAATACTAGGATACTTATAAACAGCTCATGACTTGTAAATGATTCATGTTTTACCAGATCTTGTTCAGTAGGTGATAAGATCTCTGCCTGGGAAGTTGTTCATGAGATGAGATCTTAGCCTCAGGTTGTCTATTGCATTTTCAGGATATTGAATAAAGGAAAGTTGAGATCTTAGAATGACCGGGTTACTGAATAGAAGGCGATGAGATCTTAACAGTAGGTTCTAGTAAAGCTTTTGGTAGGTAGTACGAAAGAAAATGAGATTTTCAGCGTCGGGGTAAGGAGGAAGTTCTCAAGACGGCATAACTTTAGGAAAAAAATCGAAGTCGATGAAATATCCGTATCTAGAAAGAAGATTTGGAAGCTTATTAGTATGAGAACATAGCACTGCAATCATAATTAGCCAGATGTTGTTTGCCTGGTATTATTATTATTATTATTATTATTATTATTATTATTATTATTATTATTATTATTATTATTATTATTATTATTATATAGTTTTTCTTCTTTTCGTTATTCTTAAAAAAAAGTAAATTATTTATTGTATCAGATTCATTAAGAAAACATAGGTTGAAATATTATTTCGTCCGAAGCGAGAGAGAAATTTGGAAAAGAAAGGAGAAAAATAAAAACGCGGTTGGTGGTAAGTCAAGCATAATAACAACGTCTTAAGTGAACGTCAAAAAGGGAAGAGATAATTTTTCAGGTGCCTGAGAGAAAATTGAATTTATTTTCGCCCCCGAAAGGATTTATTCGTTTTTTTTTTTTCTTTCGGGAAAGTTTTCCTCTTCTTCCTAATTCGCCTCACATAAGCATTACGTACCAAGTAACGAATTAAGTAGAGTACATGAATTATTAGGGGTAGTTGTGTACGTCATAATTTTTACGCTGTGGTATTAGATACGGGATGAAGACTTAATTAGATTTTCTTCTCGATTTTTTCTCATTTCCTCTTTTCCTCCAATCTGGGAAGATGAAATTTCAGGTAGCACAGACGTTCCACGTAAAGGGGAAAGGCTTAATATTATATATATATATATATATATATATATATATATATATATATATATATATATATATATAATATAATATATATATATATATGTATGTATGTACATATATATATGTACATATATACACAACATACTATATATATATATATATATATATATATATATATATATATATATATATATATATATATATATATATATTTGGAATAAAGGAAGCCTACCAAAAACTTCAAATAACGGAAATTATTTTATTAGCCTTCGAGAGGGAACATTCCCTTCCCTCTTTCAGATACAAATGGTCAGAGCATTTGTATCTGAAAGAGGGGAGGGAATGTTATCCTTCCGAAAACTATTAAAATAATTTCCGCTACTTAAAGTTTTTGTGGGATTCTTTATGTATATATATATATATATATATATATATATATATATATATATATATATATATATATATATATATATATATATATATATATGGGTAGGTAGACAGTCTTGTAATTTAGATGTATGCAGATACATTCACGAGAGTTTTATATCTGTCTGTCCACCGGACTTTAGTTTCTTGCCTACCGCCCGTAGCCGTGTGTATGTACAAGCTCATTTGTAGAGATCAGCAGCGGAAGACCGGTGTCCAAGATCCCATTTACGAAGGATTAGCTCTGCTCCCCAGAGGGAAAGATGGTTTAGAGTTGGTCCTCCGATTTTATCTGGGAAAAGAGACGCTTAAAAGTTTAATCTTCCCAGCCCCCCATGACAAACAACCCCCACCCCCATTCTGCTTCCCCTCTCCTCCCCCTTCTGCATGCATTCCTATTGCACTTCATTTGTACATATTTCATTGTATGCTTGTGCATTGTATGTGAACATTAACTTGAAGCATGTTTCCATTCACGTATGCAATGTGTGCATGCTTGCATAGGCTAAGTCTGCCTTTAGCCAAGGTCTTTATAAAGTTCTACTCACTGCCAACCATTGTTTTACTTATGAGTAAACGCACCATATATATATATATATATATATATATATATATATATATATATATATATATATATATATATATATATATATATATATATATATATATATATATAGAAATATCAACACACAATTTTGGAACAGAAATATTTTGACTTATCGGGATAGGTCTCAGGTATACAAGGGGCCAGTGGATAATTTCCACCTATTATGAGTATATATATATATATATATATATATATATATATATATATATATATATATATATATATATATATATATATATATATATATATATTTATAAATGTTTGTGTGTGTATGTGTTGTGTCTGACGAGGGAAGAAGATTAATTATTAATATTATTATTATTATTATTATTATTATTATTATTATTATTATTATTATTATTATTATCGGTATTGTTATTGTTGCTATTGTTGTTGTTTTTGTTATTATTTTTTCACTTGCAGCAAGCAGGCGTAATCATTAACTTACCATTCTCATGATGTCAAGGGCATGACATAATTTATTATGGAAAGGCAAGGCTCAATTTTATAAAACATGTTCTCTTCTTTTTTGCGTTTTAATTTAGGAAAATAATTTTACAGCTTCATTTTGCCTGTGTTGATCATAGGAGAGAGAGAGAGAGAGAGACTCTTGAACAAAATCCACTGCAAAAGTTTGATTTTCATCTTTGTTGTCCGCCCCGTTTTTTTTTTTTTTTTTTTTTTTTTTTTAAGAAAAGCTGTTGGAGTTACATATTCCAAAGCCAATGAAACGAGATTTACTGTTAACCAAATATTAAGATGAAAGCTTTCGCAGTATGCATAAATTTATTTGTTTTAGGTTGTATATATATATATATATATATATATATATATATATATATATATATATATATATATATATATACATATATATATGTATATATACACATATATATATATATATATATATATATATATATATATATATATATATATATATATATATATATATATATATATATACATGTTATATATACACATATATATAATTATATATTTACAATATTTAATTTCAGATTTAAGATTACAAGAGCAAGCTAAAAGACTTAAATATGTTCGAATGTAAAAGTGAATGAAGAAATAATTCATATAAGGAGGGGTTGTTGATTTGTTGATGATGAAGATTCTAATGTGGGAGTTATGCAAGCGTTCGAGTTAGTGGATGTCTGTTTTTAGCGAATGTCCCACTTAGAATAACATGGCTTATTGCTTAGAAAGGGAGTTACTGTCTCCCTTATTCATACAGGTGCATAACGAACATTCATGCGCGTGATGCACCTCTAGCGATACAGCATTTCAAAGGTTTTCTTGTAAGGCATTTATTAAAGCCTTACAAGAAAAGCTGTGATGTCGCTAAAGCAACATGCGCGAGGTAGAGAAAAAGTATAGAATAGTTTCCATGGCAAATAAAGTCATGTCCTTCTTATCCTGCGAATGTTAGGTTAATAATCTGTTCCCTGACAGAACCATTATTATGGTTTGCAAGCAGAGCGCATCATACATACACACACACACACACACACACATATAATATATATATATATATATATATATATATATATATATATATATATATATATATATATATATGCATATATAAATTATGTGTGTGTATGTATGTATGTATGCATGTATGTATAAGGAAGGGAAGGCTGAATCCACTTTGTAGAAATCTTCAACAGCATTCTCCGTTGCATTTACATTCAGTGATAGCAATATAAAATAGCAGATTTAGTGGAAGTTTTCTGCTCATGGGATCATCCTTGATTCAGTGAATTCGGTATCATATCATGCTGTCAGTGACTTGCCTCTGAAGCCACCCCCGTTAGAATAAGCGGCTTATTTATGAGAAAAAAAAAAACTAATAAATGTCTATTTGTAAATACACATTTTGATTTATTTACTGTGTGCAAAGGATCACATTGATAAATTATTTGTTTTCAGACTCAGTAATAGATTTTTGAACTAGCGATGCAGTGGCGTGGTCTACATTGATTGATGAGGTCATATATTTCAGATTACATGAAATTGTCCTCCCTCTCCAATAACTCTCCACGTTGGTGCCTCAGACTTTATTCCGAGGGGAGGTTCCCAATGGGAGGAGGAGAAGAGGAAGGGAGAAAGAATTGTTGCTGTAATCATCTACCTGCGCGGGGAAATTCAGCGCTGGAGACCTGTACTTATCTTCCCAAAGATTATACTCCGCGAATTAATTACGCGAACGCCGCATAAGGTCAAGGGATAAGGGATAGTTGATGCGGGAGATAACGATAGAGTAAGAAGAGCTTCGGTTCCTTGTCGTGGAATACCTGGATTTAACCGATGGAGAGATCAGAGCTGATACAGAGCATAACATTGCTCTATCATTTGTGCGCTCGTATTCTGAGGGTTCCGAACATCCTCTTACTTTCGAGCGCCACCGTCTGTTGATTTATCACATAGAACTTGGCTGTAGAAACCAAATGCAATCAGTGAACTGTAAATATGAATTAGGTCCTTTTGAATATAGGTTATCGAAATATTTCCTCATTTTACCTGAGAATGTTATTTCCTTCCTTTTACATTGATTTTGTATTTTGCATAAATTCAATATCTTCTGTATCTTTCCAAATCCCCAATTCAAAGATCATCCAGTCTTTTCTTCTCATAGTCGTCGGCCTTTGTTTTTCCGTCGGGTGGAAGAGTTTAGGCTAATCTGTCGAGGTGGTTTAAGGACAGATATTGCAAGGATTGGTTCGATATATCGGCCCACTTAGATCATTTGCATAAGTACCGGGTCGGACCGCGTTAGTCTTCTTCTCTTGAATCACGGGTTCGCTACCGGTCTTTGACAGGTCCATAGCAGAAAGAGAGAGAGAGAGAGAGAGAGAGAGAGAGAGAGAGAGAGAATGTATGTATGTATGTATGTATGTATGTATGTATACAAGAAATCTGTTGAATGTTGTTTCAGATATAATCATATTGCCTGCAAGTAAACCAAATATTTTCCCCTATTATTAGATAGTTTACAAAAGATCGAATGTATTTCTTACTGCTTGGAGTATATCATAGTTGTGGAAGTTTGTGTTTTCGGAATAAGACATAGAATCTATTTTGTTTCTCTTAGAAAGTGAGTGTAGACAATAAATCCTGCACCTGGTCGATATGCATAAATTTGTTACTACTTAGTATTTCAACAAAAATAATGTTTCTGCCAATCAAGAAGTGTTTATTGCAGGAATAAAGAGAAAATTCTGGACACTTTTGTACAGCTGTATAAGATTTGCCTTGTTTTTCGGATGGAGACTGTAATTTAACAAAAATATATTTTTCCTTGGAAATGGAAAGCCCAAATTTGCCCGATCTTGGTGATATTGCCTAAATCTATTTCCTCTCTGTAATTAGTGTTTTGAAGGCCCGTTTCAATTGGCCAGTTGGCTTAGTCAGAATCAGTTGCCACGGGAATGTGGGTGCATACAAATGTGCTTCCCCTGATCTGATGCAGCATCTCAAATCAGTTTCCGCTTTACATATGAAGCACTCAAATCTTTACCTTCCCACCACTTCATGCACACAAATTATTTTCTCCACATAGCTGCAAATAGGAAATCTTTTGTGCTGTCAGATTTTTTATTTGACTTGCTGATGCATAAAATATGTTCCGTAAAGTCTCGCATTGTATCCAGAATCTCTTTTTTCCGAGAACGCCTACAAAACTGCTTGATGCGGCCAAACGGTCTAACTAAGATCTGTTACCTGCAACCAAACACGTTTCTTATGGCTCTCTGATTCTATGGCGTGTGTCTCCTGGAGACAAGTGACATGACAGAAATATGTCGGTTTAAAACCTCTTCTTCAACGAAAAACCTGTCCATGACTGGTACTGTCCAGAAATGTTTGATTGAAGCCAAATGGCTGAATTTCCAAACCCCGGCCATCAGAATGATCTTTTACAGAAAGGGCGGATTTCAAAATTTATATCTTACAAATAATTCATGCACATAAAATCATCCTCCGGTTTAGTGATTTACGACGAGTCAGTTTCATAGAGATATCTGGTCGAGGTCAGGCCTGAATCTTTCACACACTCGGCGTTAATTAAATCCTCCATCCTACGAGTAGGTAAACATCAACACTTACCATATTGTATTTTATCCCTCCATATTTTAACAGAAGATAAACGTCCAGAATCTTTCGTGTTACATATGTTCACACGTGCTCAACACGCACACTCACACACGCACAAGCACTCGTAACCATACAGTTGTCGTGTCAGTGCGGAATATTAAATCAGTCAATCAACGTACTTACATACAAAGTTCATAAATTATCAACGTTATTAGTGGTACGTATTTTTCTTTATAAATTTTGAAAACACAAAGTAACGGTCTATCAGCAATTTATAGTATGCCTTCTGTTTAGAGCATATTTGATAATAAAAACATATAATTAGTAAATTTATTAGTCTGCTTCGTAATATCGCAGTTTTGGCTTGAGAGAGAGAGAGAGAGAGAGAGAGAGAGAGAGAGAGAGAGAGAGAGAGAGAGAGGAGGAAGGAAAATGTGGGTTGATTTATATGTTTTCAAATGTACCAGCTAAATATGATGTACAGTGCAAGTTGTTGATTTATTATGATTTGTTTTTTATTGCGAAAGACGGGTACTGAGGTGAAGGATTAGTGTTTAATTTTTACTTACATTTCATGTTGGTGTCGATTATTTAGGTTGTTCTTGTTTATACTGGTTTCATTTCGTACCTCCTTATCACAAACAATGGTATCGAAAAGTTGTATATGGACTGTTGCTGTTGATGTAGATTTTATGAAATTTTGTGTTTATATTTTTTTATTTCAATTCAGGACATGGAATTCCACAGAAATGCGTAATTCTACATGAAAAATGCTAAAAGCATTTATTATCTTTATGACCTAATCTCGACATGTGTTTGGGCTCAAGAAATAAAATACCTTTTCAGGTCATACCATTTTTAAATTCAGCTCATGTGACTCGAATGGAAAATGTCTAATTTTATTTTGCTGTTTTGAAGATCTCCATTCCAGAATCGCAATTAACCTTAATTCATGTTTTCTAAGTTTAATATGGGTGGAAGACTTTTATCATGCAGGCTTCATATACACACGTGCACTCGCAGACGGAAATGATATGTGCATAGTGTATTTTTGTGGCTGTCTCTCTCTCTCTCTCTCTCTCTCTCTATATATATGTATATCTCTATATATATATATATATATATATATATATATATATATATATATATATATATATATATATATATATATATATATATACATACATACATACATACATACATACATACACATATACAGTCGACGTTTTTGACCCGTGGTCACATCATCAGGGCATCTCACAGGGTGAAAGAAGAAAACACACTATACATATGTATACATATATATACATATATGTATATATATACATACATACAAGTATACATATACATATAAAATTATATATATATATATATATATATATGTGTATATATACATATATATATATGATTCCTGTGTACATACATACATACAGTCCGGCTTCCTGTTGGGGCACAGTAAGTTCCGGGGCTAGCCTCAGACTTGTTGAGAACTAGAAGGATCTTTCTTTTTGTCGCCACCCTCTCTACAAGGTAAAATATGCATAATTCTAATAAATAATTATATACAGTATATATATGTATGTATGTATATACACTCTACAAGGAAAAATAAGCATATTTATAACGAATATATATATATACATATATATACATACACATATACAGGCAGTCCCATGGTTACAGCAGGGGTTCTGTTCCAGTGGTGCTTCTACTGTCTTATGGAGCCGTAAGCGCCGTAACTTCGGAACATCCGCCATAACCTAGAACCGATTTTTTTATGAATATATTTGAAAAGTGACAGAAGATCGGAGCGCCGTAAGTCGGAGCCACCATAACCCAGGGACTTACTGTACATATATATATATTTTTTGTTTGTTTGTTTTTGTACAAGTAAGTAATTACAAAAATACGGTTACAGTTTGAGGTTGTTGTCTGAATTGATTCCCCCCACACCCCCTCTCTCTGCACTGGATGATTATCTGCATAGCCAATTTCTTTCAGTACTACAGTATTTCAGTCCCACATTTTACTCTCAGGAAATCTGTAATTCTTGGACCGCATGGTTCAGTAACTTTCCTTCCACTGACAAGCCTTGTAATTCTCTTCTTGCTTCTGGTTTTCCCGACTGTTCCTTTAGGAAGAATGTCTACATAATTACTGCCATCAAGTCCTGCCATTCTTCCTTCAGTTTTCTTTCATTTATGTCCATCGGACTTGGCACCATAAAAGAACATTTGGTTGCCATTCCATCGACTCTTAGATTTAAAGATTTTAGAAGATACTCTAACCTTTATAGAAAGAAAAACCATTTTTTGTCCTATATACATTTTTCATATTTCGAGATATTATGTTGATTGCTATTATCCTTGAAACCTTTTTGTGTTATGTTAATGCCCGATTGCTTGTATGTAAGTGTTTATGTGACAGGTAAGACGTGAAAGCCCCAGCCGCCTTATGTGACTAAATTTCTCAATCAGCGAAAGCCGACGTCTTCAGCCTTATCTCGCATCACCATGCTACATGATTAGAGCCGCGAAGACGAACGGGGGCCGTAAATGCCATTAATCACACGAAAGGCTGTCATCGCCGATGGCCTCCGGTTCCATGAAAAGAGAGAGAGAGAGAGGGGGGGTTGGGGGACGGGGGGAATGGGAAGAATGAGACACTAGACATTTGGGAGTGACCGAGATAAGGTTGTCAATTGGCACTTGAGTCTGGTCCGGCTCTTGACCGCAATTGGGCAAAATTGTAATTTTACTTTGAAGCCACGAAGGTTTGATTGAGGTGCTGAGTGACTTCTTCATTTCTTGGCTTATACTTTGACGACATTCTCGTGTTACTGTTCGCCTTTGGCGACAAATCTGAGTAGTTATTATTCTTGAGTTTTATTTACGAGGCGAGTTTTTTCAATCAGTTTTTTTTTGTAACTTCGCCTATATTCATTCTTAATCCACTTTATGTGGTTTAATACTCTAAATGGGTATTGTTGAAGCATTTCTTGCTATATTATTGCTGTTTGCGGCCAAGTTCAGCGCTCTTTTTCCGTGATTCATGTGGTCTCTGTATTTAGATTCCATGCCTTTGCCGTTATTTATCTTAATATTTTTTCCTTTTTTTCGTTTAGTATACACCATTTAGACCCTGTTCACACAGAGCTGTTTCAACAGCTCGGTTCCGATTGCGCGGTAGCGAAGTTGATGACGAGGCACAGGTGTGTACACACACACACACACACACACACACAAACACACACACGCACACGACCTCGCTGTTTTGATAACCCTTTCGCTTACCGATGACGTATATGAACGTCATCCAAATTTAAGTGCATAGCTTACTGATGGTGCATCCAATGTCGAAAAACAAAAATTACCTATAGAATATGCAATCAGCTGGAAAGTGAAACAAAATTGAGCGGTCTACCTTGAAAACTGTCGGAGATATGCGTCTTTGAACAAATAAAGTTTTCCCCTGCAGCCTCGCGGAAGCCGGGCGATTCGAGACGCACGTGTCTGTTCAGCTGACCACGATGTTTTGCCGATGCCACACGTTAAAATGGAGACTAGTGATCTTGCAAATGACGCAACAGAGACGGAAGCTTTGCTTGATGAAGAATTAGACTTGACAGCAGAAACTGGTAGGAGGGAATTTACGACATAAAAAAAAAAAAAAAAATAGTCAAGCTTAATCCAGGTGATAAGAATTTTTCTGATATTTGAAGCAATGCTTTTTGTCGAGACAGAAGGAGGAGATGAACGAAATGACCAAGATGTTGCCAAAATATCTTGCTTGTCAGTATTCAAAGAACTTAATAAAGTGTCTGACAGAAATTGAAATATAATGATAAAAAGCCTTTTTGATGACAGAAATTGAAATATATATGATAAAAATTTAAATATGTATATATAATATATATATATATATATATATATATATATATATATATATATATACTGTGTGTATATGTATATGTATATATATATAATATATATATATATATATATATATATATATATATATATATATATATATATATATATATATATATATATATATATATATATATATATATATATATATATATTTGAGTAAATATATATACTGAATTAATTTGTACAATCGTAAAAGACTGATTTGTACAACAAAATATGATCTGTGTAAAAAAATAAATTACTTATCTTGAAGTTGTTGCTGGTTTCTCTTCTAGTGCAATAGGTTCCCGCAATATGATATTTGATGAAATGTCATTTGATGAAATATCATCCTTAATCAGTGAAGGTAAATCCTCAAATGATTTTATGGACTTGATGAATGAAATAAGTGAAGAATTTGGGTTCAGATTCTCGCCGATGACAGAGAAGCCAATCGCACGTCATTTCCTCCACTTCTGTATTGAATGAAACGCGCGGCAGACCGCCATAATGTGCACGGTCACCGCTTTCTGATAGCGAGCGATTAACACTGCGGTCACCGCCTCGTTTGAACAGGGCCTTAACCTATATTTTATAAATTTCAGTTACCGTAAGTATATGATGTAGCATCGTTACAGAAACTATTTACTGCAATCTATACGAAACTATTTATATGTA
The DNA here is from genome assembly GCF_040412425.1 of Macrobrachium rosenbergii. Lineage (NCBI taxonomy): Eukaryota > Metazoa > Arthropoda > Malacostraca > Decapoda > Palaemonidae > Macrobrachium > Macrobrachium rosenbergii. Next base: position 13,014,141 of record NC_089743.1, on the reverse strand, counting down.
TAAATATATATATATATATATATATATATATATATATATATATATATATATATATATATATATATATATATATATATATATATATATATCAAATACACAATTGTTCTGTGCATTAGTAGAATTACTAAAAGGACCTCATTCAAACTGGATGGTATCTAATAGATACCATCCAGTTTGAATGAGGTCCTTTTAGTAATATATATATAATATATATAATGTGTGTGCGTTTGTATATGTGCGTGTGTATGTACGCCTGCCTGCTTGTCCAGTTTATCTCACACGCGTAAAGAAGTATAACATACCCATTCATGAAAACATGGAGGGCTATAATGAAAAAATTTCTTACAATATATATTCTTAACACGAGAAAGTAACAGACTCTTCTTATCGACTCCCTGACCTTTCATGACAAAGAGGTTTCCTGCCAGTGTTTTCTTTTCTTCT
>NC_089743.1:12991197-13008697 GCF_040412425.1 Macrobrachium rosenbergii | reverse complement strand
GCAGCAAGGCTTTGATCAAGGAATAGAGGAATTGCACAGAAGGTGCCTAGAAAGGACTCGATTCCAATAACTGTAATTTTACACATTTATACGTTATACTTCTTCACTCTTCACAGATTCAAAACTAGCATAACTCAAAATAAAAGCAATACAGGTCTCACTGTAGGTGTATCGCACTATGAAAGGAAATGGAAAATATAGGAAAAGGTTGACAAGGACGTGACTGACATAAGAACCTTGACTTTGGTACATTACCTTCATTGGGAGACCGATTCCTCGTCTTCGGTGGGTGCCAGCAATGGATGATAGTGAGAAAGGGGCTCACTACAAAAGTAACTTAGGCTCTGGACAGCCACAGGGGAACAGCAAGGGGCAGCTCAGGGGAGCAAGAGGGAGGACAGAAGTGTCCTAGTTAAGTTTCCAGTGTCTTCCAAAAACAATCTGCCCTTGTGACGCCCTGGTATCTCGTCAGAGGATTTTGATCCTGCTGTTTGTAGGTGGCGCTGTATGGCAACAGGACCCTATTTTCTATGCAGGTCACACACGTGGGACATGGTGTCCTCTTTGCCCAAATGTTCAAGATGGCGCCGGACACATGGGTCAGTTGCTAGGCGTGGAAGTCTCTTTCTCTTTTTGACTTGCCTCCTCTGCCAGCTTTGTCTCAGGCAGGATTAGCATCTCTGACAGAACAGCACCTGAAATCAAGGTTTATGGGCAGTCACTTGGACAAAGAACAGGGATTAAGGGCTTACCCAGAAGGGTAGTGGTGAGAGGAGTCAATAGGGGCGCATCTTGCCCACAGCTAACCTTTTACTGTTTACATTAAAAGCAATAGGCATTATTTCAATAGAACATGAAATGTTCTGATACTGTATCTTTACTCTGCGTCATGAAGGATGAGATGGGGTGTGTGAGGTTTACCTCGTTACAGAATATATATATATATATATATATATATATATATATATATATATATATATATATATATACTGTATATTATGTATATATATACATATGTATGTATGTATGTATGTATGTATGTATATATACATACATACATACATACATACATACATACATACATACATACATACATACTTGCAGAAAAAACTGTAATCAGAGTATTTTGGGGTGGTTTGATCATGTAAAAAAAGATGGAAGATGTTCGGTTGTGCACTGTCTTGGATGTAGGGGAAGAGGTGCTGGAACATAACTACCTTAATATCAAGATGCTGAAGAACATGCAAGATAAGGGATGAATGGTGTAGCTAGTCTCGTGTACAAGAATCTACATATTTGTTGAGGGGCGTCATAGATAAGTATATGAAGCTGCTGATGTTAATGAATACTTCAGCACAGTAATTTATCTTCAATTTACCAGTTGCTGCGCTGGTATGTGGAGTTGCATTTTACTCTCTGTCTCCTACCTTTCTTCTTTGCAACATTAATAACATGTTGTTTAGTGTTGCCAGATCTTTTCAACTGCTGGATTATCATTTTCATATCTGCATGTAAACAGCCTCCAAGATCCTTATCTTTTAGCCACAATTGATCCAAGGAATGACTACTCCGTCATACCAACGGTAGAGCTAATTTAAAGTTTTTGACCATCTATGGAAAATATTCGTTCGCCCACTTGCCACAAAATCCTTTATCGCCATTAGTCCCCTTCTCTCAAGAAGCTCTTCGTTGGGAAAGTCGGTAGAGCTGTGGACTAGCACTCGCGGGGCCCGAGTTCGAGTCTCTGGCCGGCTGATGAAGAGTTAAAGGAATTTATTTATGGTGATAGAAATTCATTTCTCGGTATAATGTGGTTCAGATTCCACAATAAGCTGTAGGTCCCATTGCTAAGTAACCAATTGGTTCCTAGCCACGTAAAATGAGTCGAATCCTTCGGGCCAGCCCTAGGAGAGCGTTAATCAGCTCAGTGGTCTGGTTAAACTAAGGTATACTTAACTTTTCTCAAGAAGTAATGGTGCTACTCACTTCGCACAGCACCAACTCCCTATTCTGCGGAGGAGCCACGATTTCACACAGCTTAACCTGTAGATCTCACATTCCCTGAAAGTGTGGAATGATCTTCTGGAACCGTTATGGACGCTTATCTCCGTTCTTGCTGAGACGCTGTAACACAATTGCAAGTGTCATACGCCATTTTTTTTTTTTTTTGACAAATAGGGCTGTTTATCTATTCATTTATTTATCAGTTTGTGGAATCATGTTAATTCATTTGTGATTTACATGCTAGTGTCTTCCCTCTATTTTTAATTTTTTCCCATATGACCAACCTGATAGCATTTTTTTTACTTGCTTCTAATGGGTTTTCTCATGTTTTGAATATTCATAATGAAAATTACAATAGTAATTTGAAAAATTATTAAGCCTGAATAAAAATATTGCATAAGGACTTGACTGTACTTGTCATTTACCTATAGGAGTGCTCGGGTCTGGAAGGTAACTGCTATGTTGTAGTTCAATAATTCGAAATATGAATCGATTGGCATATCCATGAAACTGTTGAGGGGTGACAAAGAAAACTCCCGACTGGAATTAAGCAAAATGCTTAGCGTGACTTTTGAAACTCAGACTTCTACTACTTTGACGTAGAAATTATTATCATTAACTGAGAAACTACGAAGCGTGACCGAGGAAATGAATTATAGTAACTTTTGAAATTTATTACTAAGAGAACTGTCACGTTAAAAATTTACTGTTTTATAACTACATTTGAGGAAATTACTTAGCATATCATAAAGAACTATATAGCATGAGCTAAGAATTTCCACATGTACGAAGTCCAGTGGCCACCTCACGAGATAAAATTGTAAGTATTGCTCTGCGATACACTGTTCAAAGGCTCTCACAGATTACTTCACCACTTAACGTTAACGCTGTTTCGGAAAGTCATCAAAAATAAGTTGGTTCTGTCTAATGGTTTCTCCATTTTATTATTTTCTCCGTTTTATTATTTTCGTTTTTGATCAGTTCTCTCTCTCTCTCTCTCTCTCTCTCTCTCTCTCTCTCTCTCTCTCTCTCTCTCTGACTAAACATATTACTCCCGTGTTTTGTCGTTAGTATTTTCTCTTGTGGCAAACTTTTAATTTAATTTCTTAAAAGAAGTATTTGATGTTTTGCTGACTTACGTCCTACTCTTACTAAACTTCATTTTTTAATCTCTCTCTCTCTCTCTCTCTCTCTCTCTCTCTCTCTCTCTCTCTCTCTCTCTCTCTCTCTCTCTTAGTATAATCTTGTCACCGAGACTGTAAGCGAAGCCTCCAAGCCGAAACAGGTTTATTAGTAAAATGAGTAAATAAGAATTTATAAGACTTTATTTCATAATAGTTGAACATGAATTTTTGAGCTTGCAAAGAATCCTTTTTTTTAATAGAATGTATAAATTTATGCGAACAATATTACTGAGAGCCTTGAGTACAATATAGATGGTCATATATGTCTGCACGTGTGATTATGCCGTGTGTGTATGTATATATATAATATATATAAATTATATACACATATATATGTATATATTTATTGTGTGTATGTTTGTATACGCAAGCATATCCTCACACACGCTCACACTATCTGTATATATATATGTATATATATATATATATATATACATACATGTATATGTGTGTGTATACATAAATATATATAAATATATATACGTGTGTATGTGTGTAATCTCGTCGGTCTTTATTTAAAAAAAAAAAAAAAACTATTTGAAGTAAAAACACCCACAGTTCTCTCCTTTTCACGTTCAGCAGTTGGCCTAACAATGTCGGGAACTTAAGGTCCTCCGGATAAACCTTTTGAGCTCCAATAATGCTGTAATCCGGCTTACTTTTTGGCGTCCTGTAATGATCCCGCAATAGCCAGCTTTTTTCCAGGATGCTGGAAGATCCCAGGGCTTCTTTGACAACTCATCCTTTGCGTCGTATTATTCTTTGTTCTTCATGGAAAACTTTATTTCTTACTAAAGTTCCTATTTTAAATTCTTTAAAGACGAGCTCTGCATTATTCTTTATTATGCCAATTATCAGCTGACGGTGTGCTTATAGCATTATATATATATATATATATATATATATATATATATATATATATATATATATATATATATATATATATATATATAGTAGAGAGAGATAGAGAGAGAGAGAGAGAGAGAGAGAGAGAGAGAGAGAGAAAGAGAGAGAGAGAGAAACTGAATTAGCAAATTGACCAGTGCAGAAAGAATTGTACTCGCCTACATGTCCAGCAGCAAGCACGCACGCACTGAAACCTGCAAACAAAGAAACGGACAAGCAAAACACCCACACACACACAACACACACACACACACACACACACACACACACACACACACACACAAGAAGGTCAAGCCTGAATTGAATGAATGAAAAGAGAATGAGTTTATTACATCGTAAACTGAGCAACTTGATGTTTTGTTCCTTGAAGGCAGAAGGGCTGAGTGTTATCATCGTGGACAATGAATAATCTAATCAAGGGAAAAGCATCGTTCCGAACGCAGCTTCCTCGCTGTTAAATGTTTTGTTGTATTCTAATTGAATCCTGACACGATACGCTCAATGCAATGGGAATACACTGGGAATACTGGGACCTCCGGAACTAATGCAGATTATAGGAATTCTAGGACCTTCAGTTCTAATGCGATTATGTGAATTCTAGACTTACAGTATGGTGCGATTATAGGATTTCTGGGACCTTCAGTCCGGACGTGGATCTTACGAATTATGGGACCTTTAGTTCTGGTGCGATCATAGAATACTGGGATCTTCAGCTCAAGTACACTTACAGGAACTCAGGGCCCTTCAGTTCTGATATGGATTATTTGAATTCTGGAACTTGCAGTCATGATGCGATTATAGGAATTCTAAGACCATCAGTGCTGGTGGGGAATATGGGACCTTTAGTACTGGTGCGATCATAGGATTTCTGGGATCTTTAGTTCTGACGCAGTTATGAAGCCTGGGACCTTCAGTAGGCTACTAATATGGATTATAAGAATTCTGGGACCTTCAGTTCTGATGCGGATTACAGGAATTTTTGGCCCTTCGATTCCGATACGATTATAGGAATTTGGGAAGCTTCAGCTATGGGGTGCTTAAAGGAGTTCTGAGACCTTCAGTTTTGATTTGTTATAGGAATTTTTGGACCTTTGCCTCTGATGCGATTATAGGAATTCTGGGACCCCCAGTGCAGATTCAGTAATAGGAATTCTGAGATCTGTACCACTGATACGCTTTTAGGTATTTTGGGATCTTCAGTTCCAGTTTGTAGTAGGAATTTGGGAAAGGAATTCTGGGGCCTCCAGACCTATTGCAGATTATAGGAATTATAGGAATTCTGGGCTTTCATTCTAAATTCAGATCATAGGAATCCTGGGACCTTCAGTTGTAATGCGGAATATAGGAATTCTTTAATCTTCAGTTCTGATATGGAGTACAGGAATTCTAGGGGCCCTCGTTTCTAATACGGATTAAAGGAATTCTGAGACCATTTCTAATGCGGATGATAGGAATTGCGGAACTTTCAGTGTTATTGAGAATGTTAGAATGCAATGAACAGTTCAAAATGAAGTTTTTAACAGGCGAGTATATGTATATGTGTACAAACAAACAAACAAAGGTGCTCACACATACATAAAATTCTATGTCAAGTAATTTTAAAACTAATTTATTATTAACAAAATTTATATGTCTATTTTTATATAAACGGGTCGGTAGCTAAATCAAGTTACTTTAAATAAAAATTCATAAGTCAAAACAACATAACAGCCAGTAATTTTTTATAAAAAGTCAGTCAAAACAACACGCAGCAATAAACATATCACACGAAATCACATGAAAAATATGTAAACTACATTTCACAGAGTCAGAGCATAAAATACCAAATAGAGTCAGTAAACTTAAACAAAAATGAGTCAAATCTTTAAACAACCAAAAATATGAGCGAGTCAGTAATAAACTAAAACAAATCACAAATACCATGAACAGCAAAATGAACAATACATTACAATTGAGAGTCAGTGAATAAATTAAATCAAAAGCAAAAACAACCTGTCCTAATTTAATAATTACACATATTAAAGTGAGAACTTTGTCACAATAATTATGTTAATGCCCAACAAAAGAAACAGGGTTCAAATACAACCGCAACAGGGTTAAACATTATGAGGTGAGCTTCCAAAACAAAGACGAGAGTACAGGCAGAGAAACAAAACTGGACTGCCATACTTGGACGCGGTCACACTCACAAAGGACGAGTGTCGCACTCCAGGATGAGGTCACGCAAACATACAAACTTGGTTATGTCGTCGAGACAGCCACACGCTGCCACCAGGGATGAATCTGCACAAAACAGACGAGGAGGTCAATAAGTATGTAATACCTGCGTCGCTCAATTACTGACGTCTCAGTATAACATCCTATACTGATTCAAGAAGCTGCTCCGATACTGATTCATCAGCTGCTAGATTACAGACTCTTTCTGCTAACCGATACTGGCTGAAGCCGTTACAGCGAGACGCGACAGACGACAACTCAACTCACCTTAAAAAAAAAAAAAATAAACAGGTTAATAGGTAAACAATCAAACCAAAGGAAACAGTCGGAAATAATCGGAGAGCGATCAGGGTTCCAACAGCAGCCTCGGACTTCTTAGAGGTCTGTGGCGCAGGTTCCTCCAGCATCTTCTAAAAACATAACAGATACTTACGTCTCAACGGTTGACTAACTGGCCAACGTCTCCTCGCTGCTGGGGAAAGGCGCTGGTGACTGGTACAATACATGTACATGTGCTACCGGGGTCTAAGCAATGACAGGCAGGGCAGCAAATCGAGATTACAAAGTCTACCCCAAAGGCAAATCAAAGTCCTTCAAACAAAAAAAAAAAGGCATCGTGCTTACCCCATACAAATGGGAAAAAAGCACGTTAAAAGAAGAAAATATATATATAAATATATATATATACGTATATATATATATTCAACCCTTCTTCTTAGTCAGGTGGATAACATTACCTCGGTCTGATATTCATGTTGTGGGTTCGAATCTTTCCCGGGCGTCAGCATTTCTTCATTTGGTTCTTTCATTTATATCTTAGGCTTTGTAGTGACAAGCGAATCCGAGATGTGAAGAAATCGAGACGTTGATAGGGCATTGTGGTTCTCATAATTATATACGTATCTGGTAAAAAAGGTACCAGTAGATTCTTTGTTTATATGCATAAACATATAATGCACTCTAAGATATTGATACGATATTTATGTATACAACTGCGATACATTTAAATACAGAATTACTTATGCATTATAAGTATCTTGAAATATTTATCCACATACGCATGCATAAAACATTACTAGCATGTCTTGATAATGATTAATTTTGCATATCATTAATATCCAGCATAACAACTTGTGATCATGCCGTGCAGTTCACTTCGTAAATATAACTGTCAGTCTCATGCAATGAGCAAACCACAACTTTCAACGTCTTTAATTAAAAGTGTTGATCTCTCTCTCTCTCTCTCTCTCTCTCTCTCTCTCTCTCTCTCTCTCTCTCTCTCTTAATTTATATTGTGTGATGTTTGGGAAGTTATTGATTTTTTAATGCTTTTTTATTAATTATGAAAGGTATTAGTTTTCTTTTTTCCTTATTGGCATAACCCGTGTTTATTCCATTTAATTTATATTTTTATTTGAAAACGATGGTTACTGTGTAATTATTTTTTGTCTCTGTGAATGGATACAGTAATGCACTACATACACACATGCACATACATACACAAACACATTATATATATATATATATATATATATATATATATATATATATATATATATATATATATATATATATATATATATATATATATATATATATATATATATATATATATATATATATATATATATATATATATATATATATATATATATATATATATACAATATGTGTATATGTATGTCACATATACACATACATACACACATACATACGGATATATATATATATATATATATATATATATATATATATATATATATATATATATATATATATATATATATATATATATATATATATATATACTGTACACATGTAAAAGGGCATGCAGCAGCAAAATGTTGCTACACCACTGGGTGTCCATATGCTTTTGTTTAGGTGACTACAAGTGACCTCTAACAAGCTGAAACCTCATTCCAAAGTACTTTTAGAAAAACAGGAATGATAGCACCGCCTGCTTTATATATATATATATATATATATATATATATATATATATATATATATACTATATATAATATATGTATATATATATATATATTATATATATATATATATATATATATATATATATATATATATATATATATATATATATATATATATATATATATATATATATATATATATAAATTTCTGACTCATCAGAATCTAAATCCAGGCTCTCAAATGAAAGGCCAGGGTGTTACCAATTGACCCACATAAGTCATAAAAGAAGTACCTATGTGCGCGAGATTTTTCCTTGGTAACTCTGTGGCCTAACATACTAGCGGAATTTACCCAACTTGTCTCACTGGTGGGTCGTGAAGTTGGGTAAAATTCGCTTGCGGAAGCCTGCCCAGGAGAAACCTCAGGTACATAACTACTTAGGTTCTAACTCCTTTTATGAACTCAGTGGGTCAATTGGTAGTGCCCTGGACTTTCATTTGAGGGCTCGACCCCGACGTGAGTCAGAAATTTATTTCTGTGAAGCACATGCTTATGTGTTGGTTGGTTCCATATATATATATATATATATATATATATATATATATATATATATATATATATATATATATATATACATATATATATATATATATATATATATATATATATAGACAGAGAGAGAGAGAGAGAGAGAGAGAGAGAGAGAGAGAACTACCCATGAGGAGAGAGACAGACAGACAGACCAGCAACTACCTATGAGTATATATATTATATATATATATATATATATATATATATATATATACATATACATATACATATACATATACATATACACGTATATATACATGTAGAGAGAGAGAGAGAGAGAGAGAGAGAGAGAGAGAGAAAAGCATTTTCCCATGGATATCCTATGAATGGTGTCACAGATGATTTTATTTTGATAGTAAAGAACACCCTTCAGGTGTTCTCTCTCTCTCTCTCTCTCTCTCTCTCTCTCTCTCTCTCTCTCTCTCTCTCTCTCTCCCCTAGCAGCGATTCACAGCGTCTGACTAACAACTTGGCACCTGATATCAATGCGCAGTGGCTTACGGGATCTTTGAGAACGCAGCCACATCATTCTCTGTTTTCCAGATCAAGTTAGACGGACAGACAAACAGAGAAAGCTCATACCTGTGCATGTTTGATTCTTTGAAATTTTTCAGTTGGTCAAGAATGGAGGGGCGGTGGGGAAAGCTGGACATGGCTCTGTTATAGTTCATTATTTGAGCGTCCCTACATGCATCATATTCCTTGACTTGTGCGGCACGGACATAGAGTAAAATAATCAGGGTACGCCAGGTGAGTGGTTTGTATGTTGTTATTAAATTTAATATCAGTTATTCCAGGATCCGTGCCGTAAAAGTATCGTAAAGGTATAAAAAAAATTCTTATAATTTTGAGTACTGGTAAAAACTTTTTGCCTATCGTATGTCCCTTATTTCAGTCTTAAACTGATTTTCTTTCTCTTCCATGTATTTATGTATGTCTATTTCCTTATAAAAATGACTCTCATTCACTCATTTACCTGTATTGTATTTTCTCCAATTATGAAGTTTATGTTCCCTACTCATGGAATCATAAATGAGAGCTCGCCGCTGCTCGTATTCGCCACGCCCATCATATGTGGCCCCAAGATGTATATGCAGACGAAAAATATTATATATTCATGGAGTGATTATGATTGAAGAGAACACTCGGGTTGTTGTGTATGGTGCGTAACTGTTCCTCTGCCGTATTAATTTGCATAGCCACTGGCAAGTGACCAAATAAACAATTTTCTCAGGTATTTTAACTCGGGTAAAAACAGCTTAGGTTTTCAGTCTTTCATTTTCGAATATGCAACTGCTATGGAGATTATTCACCCATACGGGAACTCAAGTCCATGTTAAAAAAAAAAAAAAAAAAAGTAAAAATGCGCCGAAGTTTCTTCGGCGCAGTCGAGTTTTCTGTACAGCGTACAATGCTATATGAAACTCTCAGCCACGGCCCATGAAAATTTCTGCCACGGCCCGGTGGTGGCCTGTGTTGTTGGCACCTATAGCGGTGCCAGACGCACGATCATGGCTAACTTTAACTTTAAATAAGATAAACACTACTGAGGCTAGATAGCTGCAATTTGGTATGTTTGATGATTTGACGTTGGATAATCAACATACCAATTTGCAGCCCTCTACCCTCAGTGGTTTTTAAGAAGGGCGGACAGAAAAAGTGCTGACAGACAGACACACACATAGTCGTCGCAATAGTTTGCTTTTACAGAAAACTAAAAAGTGAGAAAGGTGCGGGTGGGGATGTAAAATAAAAATTACAAATTGACTGTTATTAACATTTGCTGCGGAACCTAATGTTCTAATGCAGTTAGCAATGGGTCACAATAGGATCTTCTTTTCATTGGAGAGATTTTCTAAATGAGTTTCGAATGGGTGACTCATTTCGTAGGTAATATTCACAAACATCACATTTATTTAATCTTCGCTAGTCTTAATTTCCAAAAGTTTTAAGCCTGTTGAATGATCGGTTTTGTTTATTTATTCTTTACTAAACCTCTCTTCTGTGATTTTTATACTACTTGAGAGCAAATTTCTCAGAAGGATTTTACAAGTCACATCAGAGTATTTCACCTCTTATGTATGCATACGTTCATGCATTTATCCATCTCTCTCTCTCTCTCTCTCTCTCTCTCTCTCTCTCTCTCTCTCTCTCTCTCTCTATATATATATATATATATATATATATATATATATATATATATATATATATATATATATATATATATATATATATATATATATATATATACATACATATATACATATATATATATATACATATATATGTATATATATACTATACTAATCACTTTTACCAGATATATAAATGTATTTGTAATAGTCACGATGATCCCTTAACTTCTCGATTTGCTCACACTTTTTGGATACGCATGTCATTACAAACCCTTGATCTTCATTTCGGATTCAAGGCTTTGTGGTGACGAGCGAATCCAAAAAGTGTGAAGAAATCGAAAAGTTAAGAGGTCATTGTGGCTAATTCAATCACAGCTAAATTTGGTAAAAGTGACCAGTAGAATCTCTCTCTCTCTCTCTCTCTCTCTCTCTCTCTCTCTCTCTCTCTCTCTCTCTCTATATATATATATATATATATATATATATATATATATATATATATATATATATATATATATATCTATATATATATATATATATATATATATATATATATATATATATATATATATATATATATATATATATATATATATATATATATATATATATATATATATATATATATATATATATATATATATATATATATCTTAAAATATATATATATATATCTTGCATGCATTCGTACACACACATACATACACACACACACACACACGTCAATTTAACCGTGTCCGGTTCTCTCACTGGCTCTAGGGGTTACTTCATGTCATTTTAAATTTCGTATTCATGGCTTTGTAGTGACAAGCGCATACGAAAATGTGAAGAAATCGTGATGTTCAGAGGCCCCTCGTTACTATAACACACACACATATATATACACATATATATATATATATATATATATATATATATATATATATATATATATATATATATATATATATGTAATATATATATATATGTATGTATGTATATATACATGTATATACATATATAATTATATATATATGTGTGTATATATACATACGTTATGTGTGTGTGTTTGTGTGTTTGCATGCACATAAGTAAACAGATAAATAGATATCTTTGTATGTGAATATTTTATAATTTCCTTTCTTGAATACTAATAATAATTGACAGTCATCACAGTTTTCTTTCTAGAACACAAGCGGTGTAAGATTTTAATTTTTTTTATTTTTACTACAAGTTGTGTTGTCAGTTTTAAATTACTTATTTAAGTGCCTGAATGATATCCACTATTCTTAGATGTTTTACTGTTAGTGGTATTAATGGTGTTTGTGGTATGTGAGCATGTTAATATTGCTGATTTTGTGTAGGGAAAAGACAGCAAACGCAGATTGTCACATATTAGTAAAAATAGGCTGTATTAATTCTCAGTAATAATTCTGTTGTTGACATTAATAGCTTTTAAAACTTTGATAAATATTTTTAGAGCAACATCGCAAAGTCAACAGGCATTTTAACAACTGCAGTAGCTGATGAGTCGACGGATTGTCTCTTGTTTGTCACTTTTCGTGAGTTGTATTTCAACAGAGTTTTTCACATTCACAATTGATCCCTGATCCTCTTTATCTGCCGAGAGCAACCAGATTCGCTGGACAGCAGCATCAATGTGCAGTAAATGTGCCTCACTGTCGAACTTCTCAGTTTCAGATTTCCTTTATTCCTCACACCGTTGGACTTTGGAACAGTCTCCCAGAGGATGTCATGCAATTGGAACTTCAGAAGTTAAAGCGAAGATGCAATGCATTACTACCCTAATACTATCCTACTTTCATTTTAATACATTTTTATCCATTTATTAATTTATTAATTTATTTTTTCTTCTTTCATAAGTAAGATCTCTTCTTTCTGTCTCCATTTACCTCCTCTTTCTTCGTAATGAACACCATTATTCTTTGGAAGCTTGAATTTCAAGTCAGTGGCCCCTGTGGGCTTGTTCCATATGAATAGGTTTCATCTACTGAATTATAATTATAATAATCTCTTTCTAATTGTGAACAGGTGCGCGCCATATGATGTTTCATGAAACAGAGGACGACTCCGAATGACTCGGCAGAATCCCCCGCAGTGTATCATGACTCTCCGTTTGCCTTACAGAATTTTCGGTGCTACTCTTAAATGCCCTTTTCCCCTCCTCCATAAAAGCGGAGAAAATCATTAACGTTATATCATTTCACGTAATGTGCGGGTGCGGTGCTCGCCATGAAACGCTAAATCAGAGAGCAATTTTTTCTCGCATTTTTGCAAAAAGGTGAACGTCCGTTTTTGACTTTGTTGGTATTCTGTTTTCCTGGGTGAATATATGGACCTATATATATATATATATATATATATATATATATATATATATATATATATATATATATATATATATATATATGTAAATATACAGTTCATCTCCTCCCTGTTGGTTGGAGGTCTACATCAGGCCTCCTACTCCCTTTCACTCCTTACCCCGCTGAGGACAAGAGCATGTGCTGGCATAAGCCAGTACAACCAGCCAACCTACCACCCACAGGTCACATTCCTCGGATCTGTGGCAATACAAAAGACACGCAATGAAAGCTAAACTTCTCGATTTCTTAGTATGCATGAGGATATGATTTCCACTCTGAAATTTTTTTTTTTAAATCCAATGAGAATTTTTTCTTTCCCTCTCCGAAATTCGAACCTCCATAGCGGTCAGATTACTGGCTGGCTCTGTTTTTCTCCCCGACACGAGATCGAATGGGCGGGAAAGGTTAAATTCTTCAGTGCATTTCCCGATGGGACTTTCCAAGGATTTCATTGGGGATCGGATAAAAAAATGTTAGAATACCGTCCATAACACGGCCATTATAATCTTCATCGTTGCATGTATACGTGCAATACGATACGTAAGAGCACCATAATAGAACGCCTTTGTTATGAAAAAGGGATTACTATGGACCCCAAATCTGGCACGAAATCCTTCGAGTAAAAGCCATTGACAGCAGAAGGTTTACCTCTTAGATGGAATGTCTCATGAAAACCAAGGTAAACAAAGATTTTTTCAGATCAGAAATGGAATTGCCTAACTGGTTGATATTGTATTTCACGTTTCCTCAGAATGTTTGCAGGAGAATAAGGCCTTGTATGACCATAGTAGTTGACAAACTGGCAGGCTCATAAACAGTTGGCTCTGAAGAGTATGTTTTGAAGCACTGTCATTGATACATTGAGCGTTAGGAACCCAACCCATTAATACTGAAAGAAACTAAGCAATAGAATGAAAAATAATTCATACAAGAGAAGTCGTTTAAAAGAACACCAGAAGTACGAAAAAGAACAGTGTAATCCAAATAACTACAACAGAGTGGAGTACTTGGATGAAAGTACCGGTAATCAACTGTACCAGAAAGTTGAGAGGCCTTTACTTTTTCTTCTTTCTCGCATTCACATATATATATATATATATATATATATATATATATATATATATATATATATATATATATATATATATATATATATGTGTGTGTGTGTGTGTGTGTGTGTGTCTTATGTGAAAAGAAACTGCTGAACTCTTGGAAATTTTTCTGCACAGTGGGTTTATTCTTGATCTGCCAGAAAAAACGTTAAATGAAACGTGTTTTTGTTTTTATTCGTTAAACAGTTTATGTGTGGAGGAATGAATAACGAGTGACAAACATAAATTAGTTTCTCAGCATACACATCATATATTGTTGTTTGTTTGTCTTAATTTTATTGGGCCGATAGAAAGCCAATGCTATAGACGATAACTCTATTAAGAACTTTAAAATCATTCCTGTGCTTCCGTTTTCTATAGATTCTATGATGATCCCCTTTACTCTTCTGTAATCATCCCTTCCACAAGGCTGATCTGGGCTTGCTGTAAGGACATTACATCACTCGTCCTCAGGACCTTAGGCTAAGAAAAGGTTCGTCCACCGCAACACTTGTGAATGCTGAATGCGTCCTTCAGATAAAGCTTGTTATTTAATGCTCTTCGCTTCCCGAACCATATCATTACGCTGATAATAACGGCAGTGACTTGCTTTTTTTTTTAATCCCCATTTTGTATCCTTTGTTTCCTTTATTTTATTCCCTCCTTTCGATGTATTTTGTGGAGAAACCTGTCATTACGGGATATCACCTTGTGACAGTTTCAGAATAGGGGTTTATTAATTGGATAATTCAACCACTGATGCTCTCTGCTTGACAGCTGATGATGTCATAACCGTAGCGACGGAAGGAAAGGACGGCCGTTAAAGATGTGGATCTATGGGCAGATCATAGATTTCGGGTTATTTGACGATGGACCTACTGTCTAATATATATATATATATATATATATATATATATATATATATATATATATATATATATATATATATATATATATATATATATATATATATATATATATACATATACAAATATATATGCATATATACATATATATATGCATATAAATCTCTCTCTCTCTCTCTCTCTCTCTCTCTCTCTCTCTCTCTCTCTCTCTCTCTATATATATATATATATATATATATATATATATATATATATATATATATATATATATATATATATATATATATATATATATATATGTATATATGTATACATATATATGTATATAAATATATCAATATATAATTATTATAATATATATATATATATACATATATATATTATATATATGTGTGTATGTGCAAATTTGGTGCCCATGTTATCAGACGACACTAATATTAAATTCCGAATCAGATTAACAGTAACCTGTAACTCTTGAATATGCATTAACGCTTGCCATAAAACAACCACTGATATGAAAATTGGCTGCCCAATTCAACATGAGTTTAGATAAAGAAATTCTTTGTTGCTGTAATTTGTTTGATTTTGTGCATGTGTGGAATCATTAAATCAGGTTTTCATAGCAATCACCAAATGTTTTATGGCACACACACGCACGCACAGAGTTGTACACACACACACATAATATATATATATATATATATATATATATATATATATATATATATATATATATATATATATACATATATGTATATATATATTTTATATGTATTATATATATATAAATAAACGAGTATATATATATATATGTATATACATATGCGTGTATGCATGTATATGGTGCCGTTTCTCAGTTTTGATGCACTTAGCTTGCGTTTGCAAGGTCCGTGGTTTGATCCCCTAAAGGGGGAAAAGATGCGCAATGGAATAATATATATATATATATATATATATATATATATATATATATATATATATATATATATATATATATATATATATATATATATATATATATATATATATATATATACAGTATATATATATATATATATGTATATATATATATATATATATATATATATATATATATATATATATATATATATATATATATATATATATATATACTGCACATACATTCATGTAGGTACAGTTGTTTCATTAAATTTTGCTGTTCCCCTGCTAAGTAGTTGCTTGTATCTTGGTAGTTAGTCGACTGTGGTGAACCAGAAGCAGCTTAGAGAATGGAATGAAGCTTGTAGCCTCTTGCAAAGGATGTTCTGGGAACCAGATTCGTAATAATACCTTTAGCAGCCAACTCCCTTTAATAGCAAAATTGTTTTATATATATATATATATATATATATATATATATATATATATATATATATATATATATATATATATATATATATATATATACATATATATATATATATATATATATATATATATATATATATATATATATATATATATATATAATAACGCAGGGGGCCTGTATGTATCATAGCAGTGTTCTCAATCATAAATGCAGCTCATTTTTCTAATTATATTTTGGATTATCTGTGTATTTTCACTCCCCATCTCCCTCTCTCTCCCCCTTCTTTTTTTTTCCGTTACAAGCACGTTCTTAGAGGACATTAAAGCGATTCCTCGCGAAGCGTAGAAAATTGCATTACAAAATTACACATTGTCGAACAAGGAATTCTTTGAGTGAAGCGTTTTCATACTAAGTAAAACCAGCCATACCATGAAGACATCCATGGCTGGAACAGGATGTTGTCTTTAACTTTCCTACGGACACAGCGGGTCGAAGGAATATAAAAGCCCAATCTTCCTTGAAATATGTATTCATAATCGCTCTGTCACAAATGTTAACAGACACCGGCTAATTTACCTGACTCAGGAGTTAATTAAATGCGGTCATTGGCTTTAACCTGCAAAACCTGATTTTTAGGGATGAGAATTTGATCGCTATCCTCCCTGTGTGGCCATTTAGGCGTGGTGGAAATTCGGATGGGGCTGCGTGAGGGGAGGGGGAGGGGATGGAGGAGGGGGCGGGAGAGGGGGGGGATATTGATGAGGGGTGAAGGTTCTACGGGTTGAAGGGCGGGTTGAAAGGTCTTCTTCAGTCTCTTTCAATTTCAAGTTCTTGTGGTTTGATTGGATGGAGGTATGGGCCTTCAGTTCTTCATCTTT